>NC_042959.1:73482688-73532688 GCF_901001165.1 Salmo trutta | reverse complement strand
ACTCTATCTAACCGATAGCCTTGTCATTAAACTCTATCTAACCGATAGCCTTGTCATTAAACTCTATCTAACCGATAGCCTTGTCATTAAACTCTATGTAACCGATAGCCTTGTCATTAAACTCTATGTAACCGATAGCCTTGTCATTAAACTCTATGTAACCGATAGCCTTGTCATTAAACTCTATGTAACCGATAGCCTTGTCATTAAACTCTATGTAACCGATAGCCTTGTCATTAAACTCTATGTAACCGATAGCTTTGTCATTAAACTCTATGTAACCGATAGCCTTGTCATTAAACTCTATGTAACCGATAGCCTTGTCATTAAACTCTATGTAACCGATAGCCTTGTCATTAAACTCTATGTAACCGATAGCCTTGTCATTAAACTCTATGTAACCGATAGCCTTGTCATAACTCTATGTAACCGATAGCCTTGTCATTGAACTCTATGTAACCGATAGCCTTGTCATTAAACTCTATGTAACCGATAGCCTTGTCATTAAACTCTATGTAACCGATAGCCTTGTCATTAAACTCTATGTAACCGATAGCCTTGTCATTAAACTCTATCTAACCGATAGCCTTGTCATTAAACTCTATGTAACCGATAGCCTTGTCATTAAACTCTATCTAACCGATAGCCTTGTCATTAAACTCTATGTAACCGATAGCCTTGTCATTAAACTCTATGTAACCGATAGCCTTGTCATTAAACTCTATGTAACCGATAGCCTTGTCATTAAACTCTATCTTACCGATAGCCTTGTCATTAAACTCTATGTAACCGATAGCCTTGTCATTAAACTCTATGTAACCGATAGCCTTGTCATTAAACTCTATGTAACCGATAGCCTTGTCATTAAACTCTATGTAACCGATAGCCTTGTCATTAAACTCTATGTAACCGATAGCCTTGTCATTAAACTCTATCTAACCGATAGCCTTTTCATTAAACTCTATCTCACCGATAGCCTTGTCATTAAACTCTATGTAACTGATAGCCTTGTCATTAAACTCTATGTAACTGATAGCCTTGTCATTAAACTCTATCTAACTGATAGCCTTGTCATTAAACTCTATGTAACCGATAGCCTTGTCATTAAACTCTATGTAACCGATAGCCTTGTCATTAATCTCTATGTAACTGATAGCCTTGTCATTAACCTCTATCTAACCGATAGCCTTGTCATTAAACTCTATCTAACTGATAGCCTTGTCATTACTTCTCCCCAGGTAAGAGAGGGACACTCAGGCCTCAGACCCTGTCTGTCTGTTCCCTGCTTCCTGTGTCTTATCCTTCTACTCTTTGTGTGTGTTTTTGTGATTTCACACACTGGTGGTGTCTGAATACCCAGACTTGCATCCTAAATAGCAGGCCGTTTGAGTATGTGAAGAAATTCAGTTTAATAGTATGTGACATTTCGAATATCGAGTATACTTTAAATGCCCGGATGTCATACTAATTTCAGCTTTAACAGCTTCTTGGGGCTATGTGGGACGTTAGCGTGCCACCCGTGGCGCACCCTATCAACAGCAGGTGCATTTCAAGAGCGGCAAATTTGAAACCAAATAAATGTCAAAATTCAAATTTCTCAAACATACAACTAACTTACACCCTTTGAAAGATAAACATCTCCTTAATCTAACCACGTTGTCCGATTTCAAAAAGGTTTTACTGGGAAAGCATAAAGTTAGGTTATGTTAGGAGAGTACATTGACAATAGCTGTGTGTAATGTTTTGTCGATTCAAAGACAGGCGTCACCAAAACCATAAAATCAGCTAAAATTATGCACTAACCTTTTACAATCTCCATCAGATGACACTCCTAGGACATTATGTTAGACAATGCATGCATTTTTAGTTCTATCAAGTTCATATTTATATCTAAAAACAGCGTTTTACTATGGCGTTGATGTTCAGGAAATCGTTTCCCTCCAATACCGGCAGTCAAGTCATGACAACAAAATAATTAATTAATATTAGAAAACATTGGTAAAATATTATATTGTCATTCAAAGAATTATATATTTACATCTCTTGAATGCAATGGACTTGCCAGATTTAAAATTAACCTTACTGGGAAATCACACTTTGCAATAATCTGAGCACTGCGCCCAGAAAAATATGCATTGCGATACAGACTAACCGCCATGTTGGAGAGATCTAAAATCGAAAATACTATGTAAATAATCCATTACCTTTGATTCTCTTCATCAGATGTCACTTCCAAAGAATCCCAGGTCCATAACGAATGTAGTTTTGTTCAAAAAAGCTCATCATTTATGTCCAAAAACCTCCGTGTTGTTAGCACATGATCTAAGCCAGCCGGACTTCACTTCACTTCACGAACGGAAAAAATATATTTATGTTCGTTCAAACATGTCAAACGTTGTATAGCTTAAATCATTAGTGCCTTTTTTAACCAGAACATGAATAAAATTCAAGGCGGACGATTGGGATCTCTTTTAAAACGTTTCGGAACGAGAGTACCCACCATCAACTCGCACGCCAGGGGTCTAATCGGCCATCACAGTTCCAAGTCTCTTATTCGGTCAGATCTCACAGTATAAGACTCAAAACACTTTGTAAAGGCTGGTGACATCTAGTGGAAGCAATAAGAAGTGCCAAAACATTCCTCAGCCCCTTTGTTTTTCAATGGCATAGTCTTAAAGTCAATTCAACACATCAGGTATCCACTTCCTGTCAGAATCTGTCTCAGGGTTTTGCCTACCAAATGAGTTCTGTTATACTCACAGACACCATTCAGTTTTAGAAACTTTAGGGTGTTTTCTATCCATATATAATAAGTATATGCATATTCTAGTTACTGGGTAGGATTAGTAACCAGATTAAATCGGGTACATTTTTTTATCCAGCCGTGAAAATACTGCCCCCTATACCCTAACAGGGTTACAGCTGATCAATTAGAAATGGGGATGTGCAACAGAAATCAACATATAGCGGGAAACAACTCAATCACGTATGACGCATTCTAAGTATTCGAAAATAAAACGTTTAATAGTATGCCACATTTGAAAATTGAGTATGGTTTAAATGCCAGGATGTTATACTCATTTCGGCTCTTCATCTACTAGAATTCTCTGCACACTTTTCCAACAATGCACTGGAAGAGGAGGGCTGCGATTAATAGGCCCTAGTTCTCTTCAAGTAGCCAAACAACCACACTAGGCTACTTCATTGGGAAGATGCCCGAAGCTTCTGCGGTGGTGTTTAAATGTAAGATAAGTAATTTTTGTTCTCCTTAAAATGATCACGAGCATTGCATCAAGTCTTTTTTTCCCCCCTGTTTTTTCCAAAGTGCATTTCTGTTTTCTCATTGAAAAGTGTTTCTTGTTCTCTTGACCTTTGTAAGAGCTTTTAAATAATAAACCATCTTTTGATTTGTGAATGTGTAGGCACCAGGGACTTGGGATGTGGCCGTGTTATTGATGCCATATTAATCAGGCCTTTTGATTTGAACATATGGATTGTTTTAGTGTTGTAGGCGTGGCTATCTATTTAATTAATGGATCAAGCCTCAGCATTCATTCTGATCTCGTTCTCAGTACTTTAGTTTATTATGGTGCTGTCCAGCAGTTCTGAATTTGCATGCACCCGACTGTCCACATTTTTATGTGCAATAGGCCTTTGATTTGAACATTTTAAACATTTGGGTGTACTACTAGGCTGTTTGATTTCATTTATATATGCTACAACACTTTGGTTTCACTAATAACTATGTTGAAACGGAACCAAATCTGTTTCTGTCTTCAGTCCTTTTTAAACAGGATAGATTGGCTATATGGTCTACTACGGTGTAGGTCTAATGTGATAGTCTACTATAACCAGCCTGAGTAGGCCTATAACTCCATTCCTATTCAGACTTTAGAGAAATGAATGGAATTGGAAATGAACTATTATCAGGCTGGTTAATGTAATGCATGTCTGTTGAATTTGGAAAAAATCCACCCACACTCTGCCCCGCCCCACCTACTCAGCCAATCAGGAGCCGCTACTGAGTTCCAGCTGTGGCATACTGCATACTTTTTACTAAACGGTACATGCTAAATAGAATGCGACGGTGAGTGAATAGTATGGAGTTTAAGTATGTAGTACGCTAGTATGGGTATAATCAACACCGCCAATGTGTTCACCATACATTGTAACGTAACCTTACTCATCATGGCTCCGTGTCCAGATGAATGACAGTAGTCCATCTGTACACCTGTCTGTCTCTGTTTTCTGTTCTATCACTCTCTTTCATTTCTCTCTCGTTGATAGTAGTGGTAAGACAGTACGCTGTACTGTCCCTTACTGTCTCTAAATATGTATTGTTGTTACCATGTGTTCATGTGTCCTCTGTAGGTGAATGCCTGTAGTCCTCAGATCATGTTGTAGTCCGTGTGTAATGCAAGCTGACCTATCCCTGTCATCACTTCCTCTTCAGGTGAATGACAGTAGTCCTAAGACTCTGCTGTCCCAGCTGTGTGACCTGCTGGCAGCGAGGCCCCTACAGGGCCTGGTCTACGAGGAGGAGAGGCCACCACCCACCGCCTGGGGACCCCTGGCCCCCATGTTAGAGTTTGTCTCTGCTCAGACTGGACTACCCATAGTGGCTGTAGGAGGAGGAGCAGGGCTGGGGAGGATGCAACAGGTATGGATGTGGGGGAGGGATGAGAGAGAGAGAGAGAGAGAGACCCATCATGACTGTAGGATGGTGAGCAGGGGTGGGGAGGAAGCCACAGGTATGGAGGTGAGAAGAGAGTGTGTGTTTGTGTGTGCGTGCCTACGTGAACTTTTGAAGATTGAGGTCAGTCATTCACTGTTTCAGCCCAGTCAGAGCATTGTATACAGCAAGAAGTGGGTGGTACAGAAAGAGAGGGAGTCAAGGGTAGGAAGTGAGAGAAACTGTTGGGGGTAGAGAGAAAAGGGGGAGAGAGAGTGAGGTTTGAGAGAAAAGGGGGGAGCGAGATGATGGTACTGAGAGAGAGAGAGAGAGAGAGAGAGAGATTCAGGGTAAGAGAGAGAAAGAGAGAGAGAGAGAGATCCAGGGTTAGAGAGAGAGAGATGCAGGGTTAGAGAGAGAGAGATCCAGGGTTAGAGAGAGAGAGAGATGCAGGGTCAGAGAGAGAGATTCAGGGTTAGAGAGAGAGGGATTCAGGGTTAGAAAGAGAGATTCAGGGTTTGAGCAAGAGATCCAGGGTAAGAGAGAGAGATTCAGGGTTAGAGAGAAAAAGAGATTCAGGTTTATAGAGAGAGATTCAGGGTTAGAAAGAGAGATTCAGAGTTAGAGAGAGAGATTCAGGGTTACAGAAAGAGATTCATGGTTAGAGAAAGAGATTCAGGGTTAGAGAGAGTAAGAGATTCAGGGTTATAGAGAGAGATTCGGGGTTAGAAAGAGAGATTCAGGGTTAGAGAGAGAGATTCGGGGTTATAGAGAGAGATTCTGGGTTAGAAAGAGAGATTCAGGTTTAGAAAGAGATTCAGGGTTAGAGATAAATAGATTAAGGGTTATAGAGAGAGATCAAGGGTTATATAGAGAGAGAGAGATTCAGGGTTATAGAGAGAGATCCAGGGTTACAGAAAGAGATTCAGGGTTATAGAGAGAGATTCAGGGTTATATAGAGAGATTCAGGGTTAGAAAGAGAGATTCAGGGTTAGAAAGAGAGATTCAGGGTTTGAAAGAGAGATTCAGGGTTAAAGAGAAAGATGCAGGGTTAGAGAGAGAAAGATTCAGGGTTAGAAAGAGAGATTCAGGGTTGTAGAGAGAGATTTAGGGTTAGAGAGAGAAAGATATTCAGGGTTAGAGAGAAAGGTTCAGGGTTAGAAAGAGAGATTCATGCTTCTACACCTGCATTGCTTGCTGTTTGGGGTTTTAGGCTGGGTTTCTGTGCAGCACTTTGAGATATCAGCTGATGTAAGAAGGGCTATATAAATAAATTTGATTTGAATTTGATTTGATTCAGTGTTGTAGAGAGAGATTCAGGGTTAGAGAGAGAGATTCAGGGTTAGTGAGAGAGATGCAGGGTTAGAGAGAGAGATGCAGGGTTAGAGAGAGAGATTCAGGGTTAGAGAGAGAGATTCAGGGTTTGAGAGAGATCCAGGGTAAGAGAGAGAGATTCAGGGTTAGATAAAGAAAGAGATTCAGGGTTATAGAGAGAGATTCAGGGTTTGAGAGAGAGATTCAAGGTTGTGAAAGAGAGATCCAGGGTTAGAGAGAGATTCAGGGTTAGAGAGAGAAAGAGGTTCAGGGTTGTATAGAGAGATTCAGGGTTAGAGAGAGAAAGAGATTCAGGGTTAGAGTGAGAAAGATTCAGGGTTAGAGAGTGAGATTCGGGGTTGTAGAGAGAGATTCAGGGTAGAAAGAGAGATTCAGGGTTATAGAGAGAGATCCAGGGTTAGAGAGAGAAAGAGATTCAGGGTTAGAGAGAGAGATTCAGGGTTGTAGAGAGAGATTCAGGGTTAGAGAGAGAAAGAGAAAGAGATTCAGGGTTAGAGAGAGAGATTCAGGGTTGTAGAGAGAGATTCAGGGTTAGAAAGAGAGATTCAGGGTTAGAGAGAGAGATTCAGGGTAGAAAGAGAGATTCAGGGTTATAGAGAGAGATCCAGGGTTAGAGAGAGAAAGAGATTCAGGGTTAGAAAGAAAGATTCAGGGTTGTAGAGAGAGATTCAGGGTTAGAAAGAGAGATTCAGGGTTAGAGAGAGAAAGAGATTCAGGGTTAGAAAGAGATTCAGGGTTGTAGAGAGAGATTTAGGGTTAGAGACAGAGATTCAGGGTTGTAGAGAGAGATTCAGGGTTAGAAAGAGAGATTCAGGGTTAGAGAAAGAAAGAGATTCAGGGTTAGAAAGAGAGATTCAGGGTTGTAGAGAGAGATTCAGGGTTAGAGAGAGATTCAGGGTTAGAGAGGGAAAGAGATTCAGAGTTAGAGAGAGAAAGATTCAGGGTTGTAGAGAGAGATTCAGGGTTAGAGAGAGAAATATTCAGGGTTAGAAAGAGAGATTCAGGGTTAGAGAGAGAAAGATTCAGGGTTAGAAAGAGAGATTCAGGGTTAGAGAGAGAGATTCAGGGTTGTAGAGAGAGATTCAGGGTTAGAAAGAGAGATTCAGGGTTGTAGAGAGAGATTCAGGGTTATAAAGATAGATTCAGGGCTGTAGAGAGCGATTCAGGGTTAGATAGAGAGATTCAGGGTTATATAGAGAGATTCAGGGTTGTAGAGAGAGATTCAGGGTTATAGAGAGAGATTATTGGGTTAGAAAGATAGATTCAGGGTTGTAGAGAGAGATTCAGGGTTGTAGAGAGAGATTCAGGGTTAGAGGGAGAGATTCTGGGTTAGAGAGAGAAAGAGATTCCGGGTTAGAGAGAGAAAGATATTCAGCATTAGAGAGAGAGATCAAGGGTTATAGAGCGAGATATTCAGGGTTAGAGAGAGATTCAGGGTTAGAGAGAGAGATTCAGGGTTAGAGAGAGAGATTCAGGGTTAGAGTGAGAAATCTCTGGTAGGATTAAGTGGATGATCCTGCCACCTGGTCTCACTCAGCAGGCTTCACAGACCTTATACCCATGTCCCCATCTCTCTCTCTCTCTCTCTCTCTCTCTCTCTCTCTCTCTCTCTCTCTCTCTCTCGCACTCTCTCTCTCTCTCTCTCTCTCTCTCTCTCTTTCGCTCTCTCCCCTCCATCTCTATCTCCCCTCCATCTCTTTCTTCCCTCCATCTCTCTTCCTACATATCTCTCTCTCCCCTCCATCTCTCTCTCCCCTCCATCTCTCTCTCCCCTCCATCTCTATCTCCCCTCCATCTCTCTCTTCCCTCCATCTCTCTTCCTACATATCTCTCTCTCCCCTCCATCTCACTCTCCCCTCCATCACTTTCTCCCCTCCATCTCTCTCTCCCTCATAACTCTCTACCCACATATTTCTCTCCCCTCCATCTCTCTCTCCCCTCCCTCTCTCTCTCCCCCATCTCTTTCTCTCCCCCATCTCTTTCTCCCCACCATCTCTCTCTCCCCTCCATCTCACTCTCCCCTCCATCACTTTCTCCCCTCCATCTCTCTCTCCCTCATAACTCTCTACCCACATCTCTCTCTCCACTCCATCTCTCTCTCCCCCATCTCTCTCCCCCCTCCATCTCTCATTTAGACTGGTTAGAACTGGATGGATGGGGAGGTTAAATAATCAATTTCAATTCAGTCAATTCATGAAGTACTTGAACAATATTCCAGAACTGTATTTCAATTTATCTCTTGAAGTGACTGAGAATTGACCATAATCCTGGGATGGATACGGGGATGAGGAATGCCCAGAATCCTGATTGGTAGCTGCTGGAGGGCGGACGGGTAGGGATTAGGTATGGGTGTGGGGGATGGGTTGGGGAATAGGGGTTGGGTTGGTGTTGGGGTATACACTCTCAGAAAAAAAGGTGCTATCTAGAACCTATAAGGGGTTTTCAGCAGTCCCCATTGGAGAACACTTTGAAGAACCCTTTTGGTTCCAGGTAGAACCCTTTTGAGTTCAATGTAGAACCCTTTCCACAGAGGGAACCCAAAAGAGTTCTACCTGGAACCAAAAATATTTCTACCTGGAACCAAAAAGGATTATTCTATGGGGTCGGCCAAAGAACCCTTTCTTCTAAGAGTTGGGTATGGATATAGGGGTTGGGGTTAGGTTGAGGTATAGGGTTGGTGTTTGTGTTGAGGTATACGGTTGGTGTTGGGGTATTGGGGTATATGGTTGGTGTTGGGGTATAGGGGTTGAGGTATAGGGTTGGTGTTTGTGTTGAGGTATACGGTTGGTGTTGGGGTATTGGGGTATATGGTTGGTGTTGGGGTATAGGGGTTGAGGTATAGGGTTGGTGTTTGTGTTGAGGTATACGGATGGTGTTGGGGTATTGGGGTATATGTTTGGTGTTGGGGTATAGGGGTTGAGGTAGTGATATAGGGTTGGTGTTTGGATATAGGGTTGTTGTTTTTTTTACCTTTGTTTAACAAGGCAAGTCAGTTAAGAACAAATTCTTATTTTCAATGACGGCCTAGGAACAGTGAGTTAACAGCCTGTTCAGGGGCAGAACGACAGATGTGTACCTTGTCAGCTCGGGGATTCAAACTTGCAACCTTTCGGTTACTAGCCCAACGCTCTAACCAGTAGGCTACCCTGCCGCCCCAGCTGGGGTATAGGGGTTGGGGTATAGGGGTATAATGGTTGGGGTATAGGGTTGGTGTTGGGGTATAGTGGTTGGGGTATAGGGGTTGGGGTATAGTGGTTGGTGTTGGGGTAAGGGGTTGGGGTATAGGTTTGGTGTATATACCAAAAATATTTCTACCTGGAACCAAAAAGGGTTATTCTATGGGGTCAGCCGAAGAACCCTTTCTTCTAAGAGTTGGGTATGGATATAGGGGTTGGGGTTAGGTTGAGGTATAGGGTTGGTGTTTGTGTTGAGGTATACGGTTGGTGTTGGGGTATAGGGTTGGGGTTGGGGTATAGGGGTTGGGGTAATTGGGTTGGTGTTGGGGTATAGGGGTTGTCGTAATTGGGTTGGGGTATAGTGGTTGGGGTATAGGGGTTGGGGTATAGGGTTGGTGTTGGGGTACAGTGGTTGGGGTATAGGGTTGGTGTTGGGGTATAGTGGTTGGGGTATAGGGTTGGTGTTGGGGCACAGTGGTTGGGGTATAGGGTTGGTGTTGGGGTATAGTGGTTGGGGTAAAGGTTTGGTGTTGGGGTATAGTGGTTGGGGTAAAGGTTTGATGTTGGGGTATAGTGGTTTGGGTATAGGGTTGGTGTTGGGGTATAGTGGTTGGGATATAGGGTTGGTGTTGGGGTATAGTGGTTTGGGTATAGGGTTGGTGTTGGGGTATAGGAGTTGGGGTATAGTGTTTGGGGTATAGTGGTTGATGTTGGGGTATAGTGGTTGGGGTATAGGGTTGGTGTTGGGGTATAGTGGTTGGTGTTGGGGTATAGTGGTTGGGGTATAGGGTTGGTGTTGGGGTACAGTGGTTGGGGTATAGGGTTGGTGTTGGGGTATAGTGGTTGGGGTAAAGGTTTGATGTTGGGGTATAGTGGTTTGGGTATAGGGTTGGTGTTGGGGTATAGTGGTTGGGATATAGGGTTGGTGTTGGGGTATAGTGGTTTGGGTATAGGGTTGGTGTTGGGGTATAGGGGTTGGGGCATAGTGTTTGGGGTATAGTGGTTGATGTTGGGGTATAGTGGTTGGGGTATAGGGTTGGTGTTGGGGTATAGTGGTTTGGGTATAGCGTTGGTGTTGGGTATAGGGGTTGGGGTATAGGGTTGTTGTTGGGGTATAGTGGTTGAGGTATAGGGGTTTGGGTATAGTGGTTGGGGTATAGGGGTTGGGGTATAAGGTTGGGGTATAGGGTTGGTGTTGGGGTATAGTGGTTGGGGTATAGGGGTTGGGGTATAGGGTTGATGTTGGGGTATAAGTGTTGGTGTTGGGGTATAGTGGTTGAGGTATAGGGTTGGTGTTGGGGTACAGTGGTTGGGGTATAGGGCTGGTGTTGGGGTATAGTGGTTTGGGTATAGGGTTGGTGTTGGGGTATAGTGGTTGGGGTATCGGGTTGGTGTTGGGGTATAGTGGTTTGGGTGTAGGGTTGGTGTTGGGGTATAGGGGTTGGGGTATAGTGGTTGGAGTATAGGATTGGTGTTGGGGTATAGTGGTTGGGGTATAGTGTTTGGAGTATAGTGGTTGATGTTGGGGTATAGTGGTTGGGGTATAGGTTTGATATTGGGGTGTAAGTTTGGGGTATAGGGGTTGGGGTATAGTGTTGGTGTTGGGGTATAGTGGTTGGGGTATAGGGGTTTGGATAAAGTAGTTGGGGTATAAGGTTGGGGTATAGTGGTTGGGGTATAGAGTTGATGTTGGGGTATAAGGGTTGGGGTATAGGGGTTGGGGTATAGGGGTTTGGGCATAGGGGTTGGGGTATAAGGTTGATGTTGGGGTATAGAGGTTGGGGTATAGGAGTTGGGGTATAAGGTTGGGGTATAGTGGTTGGGGTATAGAGTTGATGTTGGGGTATAAGGTTGGAGTATAGTGGTTGGGGTATAGGATTGATGTTGGGGTATAGGGGTTGGTGTATAGGAGTTGGGGTATAAGGTTGGGGTATAGTGGTTGGGGTATAGAGTTGATGTTGGGGTATAAGGGTTGGGGTGTAGGGGTTGGGGTATAGGGGTTGGTGTTGGGGTATAGGGGTTGGGGTATAGGAGTTGGGGTATAAGGTTGGGGTATAGTGGTTGGGGTATAGAGTTGATGTTGGGGTATAAGGGTTGGGGTGTAGGGGTTGGGGTATAGGATTGATGTTGGGGTATAGTGGTTGGGGTATAGGAGTTGGGGTATAAGGTTGGGGCATAGTGGTTGGGGTATAGAGTTGATGTTGGGGTATAAGGGTTGGGGTGTAGGGGTTGGGGTATAGGGGTTGGTGTTGGGGACAGTGTGCTATAAGAAGCTGAGTCAGACATCCTGAGACACTGCTGTGTTTTATCTGTAAATGGCACCAAACTGGGCTGTTACTACAGCTGTCCTTCTGATGTGTCAACACTCTAAGTGTGTGTGTGTGTGGATGGGAGAGAGAGAGAGAGAGAGAGAGAGAGAGAGAGAGAGAGAGAGAGAACATATAGTACAACCCATATTCATGTTGATTTATTTTTCCCTTTTGTACTTTAACTATTTGCACTGTACTGTATATAACCATAATATGGCATACGAAATGTCATTATTCCTCTGAAACTTCTGTGAGTGTAATGTTAACTGTTCATTTTATAAAGTTTTTTTCACTTTTGTTTATTATCTTTTTCACTTGATTTGGCAATGTAAACATATGTTTCCCATGCCAATAAAGCTTTTTGAATTGAGAGAAAGAGAGGGAGGGAGAGAGAGATTATTTACAGTGTATGTGTGTAAATTAAAACGTTTCAGACATGCATCCTGCCTAGTAGCTAGAAAAAACAACACCAATACATTTGTTTTTACAAATAACTGTTTTACTCCTGAGGAATGCATTCAAACCTCTTTGATGAGCTTCCTTTGAAGACCAACACACACACACACACACACACACACACACACACACACACACACACACACACACACACACACACACACACACACACACACACACACACACACACACTCATCTAAATGTAATCCAAATCTGTGGAAAAGACTAGTTCCAGCGGTCATTGAAGACTTCACTCAACAATCATCTTCTGTGTTTTAGCCTGCTGTAACACTACCACTGCAGCCGTCCCATGAAAACTTCAACCCCCAGTATGCCTCCTCACCCTGAACACACAGGATAGTCATGGGAGTTGTAGTTTTTTGTAGAGATGGGCTGCTCTCTTTAACTGCTCTCTAAACTCCGGATAGAAGTTGCCCATAGGAATACAGTGCATTCGGAAAGTATTCAGACCCCTTGACATTTTCCACATTTTGACACGTTACAGCCTTATTTTAAAATTGATTAAATCGTTTTTTTCCCCTCATCGATCTACAGACAATACCACATAATGACAAAGCAATTTCGACTCTCATAGCAAAGGGTCTGAATACTTATGTAAATAAGGTATTTCTGTTTACATTTTTTTATAAATGTGTAAAATTCTAAAAACCTGTTTTTGTTCTGTCATTATGGGGTATTGTGTGTAGATTGATGAGGTGCATTTTTTATTTCATCCATTTTATAAAAAAGCTGTAATGTAACAAAATGTGGAAAATGTCAAGGGGTCTGAATATTTCAGAAGGCAGTGTAGATCTAGGGTCAGCTTACTGTCTCTAAATCCTTAAAGACATCATCCCCTGCTAGATCTGGATTGATGAATGTTTAGAATTCTTCAAAAATAGTTAGTGGGTTAGGGATTGTGATAATATTGCTTGTTAACATATTTGCTATTCATATATTAATTGGGATCAATTTACCAGTGAGGCTTATTCTAAACACCTTTGGGCTGCATTCTGGCTCTGGGCAGAGTTTACCCATAGACATATATCTACACTGTGGGATCATTTTACCCAGCCCAAATCCTAACCATAATCCTAACCAAATCAGAACCCCAGAAAACCCCTTCATCCTCAATGCTGGGTTGTGTTCAGAAGGTGTAAAACGGGAGAAAACGTTGTGAAACGGAGGTATTACAGGGGTCCCGTTCAGTGATAAAAAAACAACAGCGACGTGTTGAACTGTTTTGAAGTGGAGAAGGTGCTCTACTGAACGTGACCTTGACCTCCTGGAGGAAAGCTGATGTTGTGCTTCCTGTTTGGCAGCGTTCTGTCCCGTGTGCCTGCCTTTGTCTATAGAACTTTAAGGTGTGCTCCCCTACTGCAGGAGTCAGGCTCCATCTTCCTCCAGTTCAGCTCAGCTACCAGCCTCCAGCTGGAGGTCATCTTCAAAATACTAGAGGAGTATGACTGGACCACCTTCTCAGTGGTGTCCACCCGTCACCATGGCTACCAGGACTTCCTGTCAGTGGTGGACGGCCTGACGGACGGCTCGTTCATCGGCTGGGAGAAGAAGAGCGTGGTCATGCTGAACGTGACGGACGACCCGGGAGGGGCGCGCACGCGCAGGCTGCTCAAGGAGAACGAGGCGCAGGTGAGACAGGGGGGAGGGAGGGGGGAGGGAGGTGGAGAAAAGGGGGAGGAAGTGTTACTGAGTGGCCATGAGACTCCATGTGGCTGGCTGGCCAGGTTGGCCGGGTTCCTCCTCCTTCTTCCTCTCTCCCTCTGTCCCTGTGGTTCTCTCTCCTCTCTCTCCTCTATCCCTCTGTTCTTCTCATCACTCCCTCCCTTCATGACAGCGTGTGCCCTTTCTTTCTCTCTCCCTTCGCTCCTTCATTCTATTTTCCTTTCTCTTCAAAACTGTCTCTCAAGCTGAATCCCTCCCTCCCTCCTTCATTCTCCCTCTCTCCGCAGCATGTCTCTTTGCCTGTAGACGTACTGAACAGTACACTGCTCTCTGTTGGGTTGGTTCAGTCTGGGTCTCAATGTCTCAAATGTCTCAGCATGGCCACTGCAGCTCTGTCTCCCTGTGTGTGTGTGTGTGTGTGTGTGTGTGTGTGTGTGTGTGTGTGTGTGTGTGTGTGTGTGTGTGTGTGTGTGTGTGTTGGATTCCTTAGGCTCCTCTCGGCTGGTGTCACTGTTAATATAACATAGTGCCCGCAGCGGGCTGCCTATGCGCAATGCATTAACCCTAACCCTCCCTTTTTCTCTGCTTCTCTCTCTCCCCTCCCTTATTGCTCTCTCTCATCCCTCCTCTGCCTTCCCCTCTCGCTTCACCCACTCTCTCTCATTTTCTCACTCTCTTTCCCCTCTCTTTCTCGCTCTCCCTGTGATAATCAGTGCTTGTGTCTGTCTGCTCAGTGACAGTGTGTTTGCATTAAAGACTCTATCTGCTTTTGTCACACTTTTTTCCTGCTGTTCTCTCTCAATGTGTATTCAACAGTGTGTGGGGCTAACGCAGGTGCACAGGGTCCATTTCCACTTAAATAGCTCTCTCTTTTTCCCCCTCTCTTTCAGCTTCTGCCTCTGCTTATTTGTCTTTATATCCATTTCGCTCTCTCTCTTCCTCTCCATTTCTCTCTCTCACTCTCTTGCTCTCTCTTTCTTTCCCTCTCTCTCTATCTCCCTCTCTCTTTTTACCTCTCCCTCCTCTCCAATTCACTGGAGGTTTATTGGCATCCGGGCTGGATTGTTTTGCCAAGCCATTACAGTTCAAAATTCAATGAAGGCACAATTCTCAAAATTCTCAATTCTCTGTCTCCTCCACTCCCTTCCTCCCTGCCTCTCTCGATAACTCTTTTTCCTTCCTCTGTCCTTATCTATTCTACCCTATACTAAACCCCCTCCCCCTTCTCCCATTCTGCTTGTCCCCCTCTCCCCTTTCTCTCCCTGTATCTGTCAGCATTTCACTTAACCCTGTTTCCCCTATCTCACCCCCTTAAAACCTTCTCCACCCTGTTTCTCCCTTCCTCAGCAATTGTGGCATTGTTGGAGTGATCTACTGTGCTCTCTTCCTCCCTCTCTCCATCCATCCCTCCCTATCTCTCTCTCTTTTTCTCCTCTCTCTCTCCCTACACCCCTGCTGTTACTATATATCTTATCTCCCCAGGCCCTGATATTATCAAAATATGTCTGCCTCCCCCCATCCCCCATCCCTTCCCTCTCTCCCCCATCCCCATCACGTCTCTCGCTCCTCCCCCATTTTCTCCCACGAGTGACTAATCTGCTTGATACTTCCCTTCTCAATACTGTACTCCATTCTCTCTCTTTCTGTCCCTTCCGCTCTCCCTCTCTCTCCCTCTCTCCCCCATCTCCCAAGACTCTGCTGCTTTTAATAACATATGTCAGCATTTAACCTCTCCCATTTTCCCTCAGGTGTGTTTGCTCTTTAGACCCCCTCCCTTCTCTCATTCTCTCCATCCCCCACTGTCATATTGTCTCCCCCCTTCGTCATGCTCAAACTCATTAACATATATGTGTCATCCCCCACTATCTGTCATTAGTACACTCATAAAGACAGCAGTAACATCAGCTCTTATTTCTCTCCTTACTCTTCCTGTCTTCTCTCCCTCATTCTTACTCTTCATGTCTTCTCCCCTTCTTCCTGTCTTCCCCATCCTCCTTACCCCTCCTGTCTTCTCTCCCTCCTCCTTACTCTTCCTGTCTTCTGCCCCTCCTCCTTACTCCTTCTGTCTTCCCCCTCCTCCTTACTCCTCCTGTCTTCTCCCCCTCCTCCTTACTCCTCCTGTCTTCCCCCTCCTCCTTACTCCTCCTGCCTTCTCTCCCTCCTCCTTACTCCTCCTGCCTTCTCTTCCTCCTCCTTACTCCTCCTGTCTTCTCCCCCTCCTCCTTACTCCTCCTGTCTTCTCCCCCTCCTCCTTACTCCTCCTGTCTTCCCCCTCCTCCTTACTCCTCCTGTCTTCTCCCCCTCCTCCTTACTCCTCCTGTCTTCTCCCCCTCCTCCTTACTCCTCCTGTCTTCCCCCTCCTCCTTACTCCTCCTGCCTTCTCTCCCTCCTCCTTACTCCTCCTGCCTTCTCTCCCTCCTCCTTACTCCTCCTGTCTTCTCCCCCTCCTCCTTACTCCTCCTGTCTTCCCTCTCCTCCTTACTCCTCCTGTCTTCCCCCTCCTCCTTACTCCTCCTGACTTCTCCCCCCTCCTTACTCCTCCTGTCTTCCCCCTCCTCCTTACTCCTCCTGCCTTCTCTCCCTCCTGTCCTCCTTCAGCTTCTATCCTTTAACCTTCACCTCACTAGTTAGTATAGCTTTGTCTTTCCCCTATAGGAGAGTCTTGTTGCTCTCTCTCTCTCTCTCTCTCTCTCTGCCTCCCTCCATATCCCATGGCCATAATCTCACTACATAACCTGTATATCTCTCCTCTCCTCTTCCCCTCCTCTAGTAACCTCTGTCTCTCTATCTCTCCCTCCCCTTCCCCCTATCTGTCTCCCTTGACCCTTGGCCTTTACGTATATCACTATTGTATATGTCTGTCTCCCCCTCCTCCCATGTATTCTACTCCTCCAGGTATGTCTGCTGTATTGCCCCCCTCCCACTCTCTCTCCCTGTCTCCCCTTATCTCACTATGTACCCATGTATCTCCCGTCTCCTCCTCCCCTGTATTCCCCTCCACCAGGTACGTCTGCTGTGCTGCCCCTCTCCCACTCTCTCTCTAGCCTTCTGTCTCTCTCTCTCCCTGTCTCCCCTTATCTCACTATGTACCCATGTATCTCCTCTCCTCCTCCCCTGTATTCCCCTCCACCAGGTATGTCTGCTGTGCTGCCCCTCTCCCACTCTCTCTCTAGCCTTCTGTCTCTCTCTCTCCCTGTCTCCCCTTATCTCACTATGTACCCATGTATCTCCTGTCCTCCTCCCCTGTATTCCCCTCCACCAGGTACGTCTGCTCTACTGTTCCCAGGAGGAGGCTGAGCTGGTGTTTAAAGCAGCCTGGGCCGCAGGTCAGGCTGGACCCTCTCACATGTGGTTCGCTGTGGGGCCAGCCCTGTCCGGCCTTGGCATGGAGGGTCTCCCCAGGGCCCTGTTCGCCGTGCGTCCGCAGGGCTGGAAGGACAAGCCCCGCATGAGGATCGCCCGGGGCGTGTCCATACTGACCCATGGGGCGGTGGCACTGCGCCGCGACTATGGGGCCTCTGGAGGGCCAAACTTTGTCACCAACTGCATGACGGAATCCAATCAAACACACAGGGTGCGGGGGAGGATGAGGTGAGGGGGAGGAGGGATGGATGTAGAGGGGAAAAGGGGGAGCATGGGAGGTGGTTGGGGTGAGGGCAAAGAGGACAAGCACGGCATAGGGGAGCAAGTAGCCTAGTGGTTAAGAACATTGGGTCGGTAACCAAAAGCTCGCTGGTTTAAATCCCTGAGCCAACTAGGTGAAAAATCTGTGCCCTTGAACAAGGCACTTAAACCTAATTGCTCCTGTAAATCCCTCTGAATAAGAGTGTCTGCTAAATGACATAGATTTTTTAAAGAGGATTAGGTATGCAAATAGAAGATACAGCCAAATGGTTCCAAAAGGAGACGATAAAGAACAGGAAAAGCAACCGATGACAGATAGCACCTTACGTACTGCTGCCTGCTGTTCACTGGCTGGAACTGCATCCTACTAGGATTCTCTCTGATGATCTATTTTCATATGAGCTAAATACACTGGGATGACATGATGGTGCAACGGTCATAAAAACTGCCTTGTCTTATTAACAAAATAAGTTGAGATTACGCAAGGCCCCCAGGGATACAGGTGTGTCACTTCAAAGATCCACACTGACCACTCTGATGTTTGGTAATGTCTGACAAATTGTGGTCTGGCAGTAATATTTGCTTAATATCTGCAGACCTTTACATGGCCCAGCAGGGGTGTCATGTACCCCAAAAATTGGAGGGGGCACAAAGTACTAACGGATGGCTGGGGGGTGGTCCGGGGGGGGGCTAGGCACATCGTCCTGAAGTTAGAGAATTCAAATACCTCAAACAGTTTGTTCCTGCAATCCAGAGCCAAAGATCTATGTAATATCTCTCTCTCTCTCTCTCTCTCTCTCTCTCTCTCTCTCTCTCTCTCTATATATATATATATATATATATATAATATATATAATTTATTATATATATATATACATACAGTTGAAGTCGGAAGTTTCATACAGTTAGGTTGGAGTCATTAAAACTCGTTTTTCAACCATTCCACAAATTTCTTGTTAACAAACTATAGTTTTGGCAAGTCAGTTAGGACATCTACTTTGTGCATGACACAAGTAATTTTTCCAACAATTGTTTACAGACATATTATTTCCCTTATTATTCACTGTATCACAATTCCAGTGGGTCAGAAGTTTACATACACTAAGTTGACTGTGCCTTGAAACAGCTTGGGAAATTCCAGAAAATGATGTCATGGCTTTAGAAGCTTCTGATAGGCTAATTTACAGTCAATTGGAGGTGTACCTGTGGATGTATTTCAAGGCCTACCTTCAAACTCAGTGCCTCTTTGCTTGACATCATGGGAAAATCAAAATAAATCAGCCAAGACCTCAGAAAAAAAATTGTAGACTACACAAGTCTGGTTCATCCTTGGGAGCAATTTCCAAATGCCTGAAGGTACCACGTTCATCTGTACAAACAATAGTACGCAAGTTTAAACACCATGGGACCACGCAGCCGTTATACCACTCAGGAAGGAGACGCGTTATGTCTCCTAGAGATGAACGTACTGTGGTGGGAAAAGTGCAAATCATGATGCTGGAGGAAACAGGTATAAAAGTATCTATATCCACAGTTAAACGAGTCCTATATCGACATAACCTGAAAGGCCGTTCAGCATGGAAGAAGCCACTGCTCAAAAACCAGACTACGGTTTGCATCTGCACATGGGGATAAAGATCATCATTTTTGGAGAAATGTCCTCTGGTCTGATGAAACAAAAATAGAACTGTTTGGCCATAATGACCATTGTTATGTTTGGAGGAAAAAGGGAGGCTTGCAAGCCGCAGAACACCATCCCAACCGTGAAGCACGGGGTGGCAGCATCATGTTGCGGGGGTGCTTTGCTGCAGGAGGGGCTGGTGCACTTCACAAAATATATGGCATCATGAGGTAGGAAAATTATGTGGATATATTGAAGCAACATCTCAAGACATCAGTCAGGAAGTTAAAGCTTGGTCGCAAATGGGTCTTCCAAATGGACAATGACGCCAAGCATACTTCCAAAGTTGTGGCAAAATGGCTTAAGGACAACAAAGTTAAGGTGTTGGAGTGGCCATCACAAACCCTGACCTCAATCCTATAGAAAATTTGTGGGCAGAACTGAAAAAGAGTGTGTGAGCAAGGAGGCCTACAAACCTGACTCAGTTACACCAGCTCTGTCAGGAGGAATGGGCCAAAATTCACCCAACTTATTGTGGGAAACTTGTGGAAGGCTACCCGAAATGTTTGACCCAAGTTAAACAATTTAAAGGCAATGCTGCCAAATACTAATTGAGTGTATGTAAACTTCTGACTCACTGGGAATGTGATGAAATAAATAAAAGCTGAAATAAATCATTCTCTCTACTATTATTCTGACATTTCACATTCTTAAAATAAAGTGGTAATCCTAACTGACCTAAGACAGGGAATTTTTACTAGGATTAAATGTCAGGAATTGTGAAAAAGTTTAAATGTATTTGGCTTAGGTGTATGTAAACTTCTGACTTCACATGTATATATTTATGCATACAGTATCTAAGCATACCTCTTGAGCTGTCTGTATCCTCCTGAATGGTGTTTTTTTTTAAGAAACTAAATATGCTTATATGCATCTTTGCTTAAATTGAAAGGAATGTGAGGGTTATTCAGTACATTTAGTAATTGCTTGCTTTTCTAAAGTCTATCAACCTTGCCAGCTGGCGTGCCAGCTAAGATAGTTAGATAAGCTATCTTAACTTGATGAACAGCCTGAAATGGCTTATTGGGAGCTAGTTATGAGATTGGGAACCAATCTGGGCTAGCTAAAGCCAATTTCATAAAATGTCTAGGTGGCTAGTAGAATTACAGAGAAAAAACATAAAAAAAATGTAACTTTCATATTTTATTTAACATGAGAAATCTGAGGGGGCAGTTCATCTGTGGCCCAGAAGTCTCACTCACTGCACCGTCTGACTCTCTTTCTCCCTCCCCCCTCACCCCACCCCGTCTCCCAATGTCAGGTATTTCAGCAACATCACGTTGGGTGGCAGAGACTACTCTTTCGACAGTGACGGTTACCTGGCCAACCCCGTCCTAGAAGTCATCTCCTATACACCTGGCAAAGGCTGGGAGGATGTAAGTACCTTACATCACATCCTGTTGTTGTGACTGACAGGCATCACTTCCTGTTGTTGTGCTGTGACTGGCATGGCTCCATATAGGGCCATTTGGTTGCAGATTTGCAGATATTATCTTTTCAATTTCCTGTTGTTTTGATGTCCAGGTGATTAGTACAACAGAAAATCATTTAGAGTGTCTTGAACTGGCCAAACCTTGTCAACAAGCATAATATGAACTTAACAGCAAGCAAGGGCAGGTCACAGAGGTTTGTGTTCATGTAAAGTTCACTGTGGTTATCCGTGCCTGAGGTGGGGAAGAGACTGACCACTGACCGTTTGGCCTCTTTCTTTCTTCCTGCTGCGTGTGTTGACTTTCTCTTGTCTCCTTGACTTTTAGCATCTCCTCGCTGACGTTCAATATAGCCAAAACGCAAGCGCACACGCACACGCACACGCACACGCACACGCACACACACACACACACACACACACACACACTATCCATGGTTGTTATTTTCTTCTAGTTTCAGTTTTCACTGCTTCCTTTGTCTGAACTTCTCCCTTTATTCTCAAACAATGACATCCGATTTCTCCATAAGCACTGTACAATCTCCATACATTAGTTGGCAGTCAGTCTCCCTTTATATCTGTTTGTGTCCTCTGGTATGCTGCAGTGTGCTTGGATGATGGTCTTTGGTTGGTAAAAACTTCAAACGCAGGCTTTACAGTAGGAGCTGCTCTGTTCTGGTTGTTGGGTCATTGGGTCGCTGTTTATTCTCATTTAAATGGCAGCAGATTCCAGCTCCTGGAGTCTGTCTGTCTGTCTGTCTGTCTGTCTGTCTGTCTGTCTGTCTGTCTGTCTGTCTGTCTGTCTGTCTGTCTGTCTGTCTGTCTGTCGCTGCTTGCCTCAGTGCCTGCTAATAGATAAGTATGTTCAGTTGGTAATTACTGTGATTGTGTAGCACACCTCAACCTGTATTAGAGGTGTTAGCCATGACAGGTTTCCATAGGTACATCTAGCCTCAACCTATATTAGAGGTGTTAGCCATGACAGGTTTCCATAGGTACATCTAGCCTCAACCTGTATCAGAGGTGTTAGCCATGACAGGATTCCATAGGTACATCTAGCCTCAACCTGTATTAGAGGTGTTAGCCATGACAGGATTCCATAGGTACATCTAGCCTCAACCTGTATTACAGGTGTTAGCCATGACAGGTTTCCATAGGTACATCTAGCCTCAACCTATATTAGAGGTGTTAGCCATGACAGGTTTCCATAGGTACATCTAGCCTCAACCTGTATCAGAGGTGTTAGCCATGACAGGATTCCATAGGTACATCTAGCCTCAACCTGTATTAGAGGTGTTAGCCATGACAGGATTCCATAGGTACATCTAGCCTCAACCTGTATTACAGGTGTTAGCCATGACAGGTTTCCATAGGTACATCTAGCCTCAACCTATATTAGAGGTGTTAGCCATGACAGGTTTCCATAGGTACATCTAGCCTCAACCTGTATTAGAGGTGTTAGCCATGACAGGTTTCCATAGGTACATCTAGCCTCAACCTGTATTAGAGGTGTTAGCGATGACAGGTTTCCATAGGTACATCTAGCCTCAACCTGTATTAGAGGTATTAGCCATGACAGGTTTCCATAGGTACATCTAGCCTCAACCTGTATTAGAGGTATTAGCCATGACAGGTTTCCATAGGTACATCTAGCCTCAACCTATATTAGAGGTGTTAGCCATGACAGGATTCCATAGGTACATCTAGCCTCAACCTATATTAGAGGTGTTAGCCATGACAGGTTTCCATAGGTACATCTAGCCTCAATCTGTATTAGAGGTGTTAGCCATGACAGGTTTCCATAGGTACATCTAGCCTCAACCTGTATTAGAGGTGTTAACCATGACAGGTTTCCATAGATACATCTAGCCTCAACCTGTATTAGAGGTGTTAGCCATGACAGGTTTCCATAGGTACATCTAGCCTTAACCTGTATTAGAGGTGTTAGCCATGACAGGTTTCCATAGATACATCTAGCCTCAACCTGTATTAGAGGTGTTAGCCATGACAGGTTTCCATAGGTACATCTAGCCTAAACCTATATTAGAGGTGTTAGCCATGACAAGTTTCCATAGATACATCTAGCCTCAACCTGTATTAGAGGTGTTAGCCATGACAGGTTTCCATAGGTACATCTAGCCTCAACCTGTATTAGAGGTGTTAGCCATGACAGGATTCCATAGGTACATCTAGCCTCAACCTATATTAGAGGTGTTAGCCATGACAGGTTTCCATAGGTACATCTAGCCTCAACCTGTATTAGAGGTGTTAGCCATGACAGGATTCCATAGATACATCTAGCCTCAACCTATATTAGAGGTGTTAGCCATGACAGGTTTCCATAGGTACATCTAGCCTCAACCTATATTAGAGGTGTTAGCCATGACAGGTTTCCATAGGTACATCTAGCCTCAACCTGTATTAGAGGTGTTAGCCATGACAGGATTCCATAGGTACATCTAGCCTCAACCTGTATTAGAGGTGTTAGCCATGACAGGTTTCCATAGGTACATCTAGCCTCAACCTGTATTAGAGGTGTTAGCCATGACAGGTTTCCATAGGTACATCTAGCCTCAACCTATATTAGAGGTGTTAGCCATGACAGGTTTCCATAGGTACATCTAGCCTCAACCTGTATTAGAGGTGTTAGCCATGACAGGATTCAATAGGTACATCTAGCCTCAACCTGTATTAGAGGTGTTAGCCTTGGCAGGATTCCATAGGTACATCTAGCCTCAACCTGTATTAGAGGTGTTAGCCATGACAGGTTTCCATAGGTACATCTAGCCTCAACCTGTATTAGAGGTATTAGCCATGACAGGTTTCCATAGGTACATCTAGCCTCAACCTATATTAGAGATGTTAGCCATGACAGGTTTCCATAGGTACATCTAGTCTCAACCTATATTAGAGGTGTTAGCCATGACAGGTTTCCATAGGTACATCTAGCCTCAACCTGTATTAGAGGTGTTAGCCATGACAGGTTTCCATAGGTACATCTAGCCTCAACCTATATTAGAGGTGTTAGCCATGACAGGTTTCCATAGGTACATCTAGCCTCAACCTATATGAGAGGTGTTAGCCATGACAGGTTTCCATAGGTACATCTAGCCTCAACCTGTATTAGAGGTGTTAGCCATGACAGGTTTCCATAGGTACATCTAGCCTCAACCTATATTAGAGGTGTTAGCCATGACAGGTTTCCATAGGTACATCTAGCCTCAACCTGTATCAGAGGTGTTAGCCATGACAGGATTCCATAGGTACATCTAGCCTCAACCTGTATTAGAGGTGTTAGCCATGACAGGATTCCATAGGTACATCTAGCCTCAACCTGTATTACAGGTGTTAGCCATGACAGGTTTCCATAGGTACATCTAGCCTCAACCTATATTAGAGGTGTTAGCCATGACAGGTTTCCATAGGTACATCTAGCCTCAACCTGTATCAGAGGTGTTAGCCATGACAGGATTCCATAGGTACATCTAGCCTCAACCTGTATTAGAGGTGTTAGCCATGACAGGATTCCATAGGTACATCTAGCCTCAACCTGTATTACAGGTGTTAGCCATGACAGGTTTCCATAGGTACATCTAGCCTCAACCTATATTAGAGGTGTTAGCCATGACAGGTTTCCATAGGTACATCTAGCCTCAACCTGTATTAGAGGTGTTAGCCATGACAGGTTTCCATAGGTACATCTAGCCTCAACCTGTATTAGAGGTGTTAGCAATGACAGGTTTCCATAGGTACATCTAGCCTCAACCTGTATTAGAGGTATTAGCCATGACAGGTTTCCATAGGTACATCTAGCCTCAACCTGTATTAGAGGTATTAGCCATGACAGGTTTCCATAGGTACATCTAGCCTCAACCTATATTAGAGGTGTTAGCCATGACAGGATTCCATAGGTACATCTAGCCTCAACCTATATTAGAGGTGTTAGCCATGACAGGTTTCCATAGGTACATCTAGCCTCAATCTGTATTAGAGGTGTTAGCCATGACAGGTTTCCATAGGTACATCTAGCCTCAACCTGTATTAGAGGTGTTAACCATGACAGGTTTCCATAGATACATCTAGCCTCAACCTGTATTAGAGGTGTTAGCCATGACAGGTTTCCATAGGTACATCTAGCCTTAACCTGTATTAGAGGTGTTAGCCATGACAGGTTTCCATAGATACATCTAGCCTCAACCTGTATTAGAGGTGTTAGCCATGACAGGTTTCCATAGGTACATCTAGCCTAAACCTATATTAGAGGTGTTAGCCATGACAAGTTTCCATAGATACATCTAGCCTCAACCTGTATTAGAGGTGTTAGCCATGACAGGTTTCCATAGGTACATCTAGCCTCAACCTGTATTAGAGGTGTTAGCCATGACAGGATTCCATAGGTACATCTAGCCTCAACCTATATTAGAGGTGTTAGCCATGACAGGTTTCCATAGGTACATCTAGCCTCAACCTGTATTAGAGGTGTTAGCCATGACAGGATTCCATAGATACATCTAGCCTCAACCTATATTAGAGGTGTTAGCCATGACAGGTTTCCATAGGTACATCTAGCCTCAACCTATATTAGAGGTGTTAGCCATGACAGGTTTCCATAGGTACATCTAGCCTCAACCTGTATTAGAGGTGTTAGCCATGACAGGATTCCATAGGTACATCTAGCCTCAACCTATATTAGAGGTGTTAGCCATGACAGGTTTCCATAGGTACATCTAGCCTCAACCTGTATTAGAGGTGTTAGCCATGACAGGTTTCCATAGGTACATCTAGCCTCAACCTATATTAGAGGTGTTAGCCATGACAGGTTTCCATAGGTACATCTAGCCTCAACCTGTATTAGAGGTGTTAGCCATGACAGGATTCAATAGGTACATCTAGCCTCAACCTGTATTAGAGGTGTTAGCCTTGGCAGGATTCCATAGGTACATCTAGCCTCAACCTGTATTAGAGGTGTTAGCCATGACAGGTTTCCATAGGTACATCTAGCCTCAACCTGTATTAGAGGTATTAGCCATGACAGGTTTCCATAGGTACATCTAGCCTCAACCTATATTAGAGATGTTAGCCATGACAGGTTTCCATAGGTACATCTAGTCTCAACCTATATTAGAGGTGTTAGCCATGACAGGTTTCCATAGGTACATCTAGCCTCAACCTGTATTAGAGGTGTTAGCCATGACAGGTTTCCATAGGTACATCTAGCCTCAACCTATATTAGAGGTGTTAGCCATGACAGGTTTCCATAGGTACATCTAGCCTCAACCTATATGAGAGGTGTTAGCCATGACAGGTTTCCATAGGTACATCTAGCCTCAACCTGTATTAGAGGTGTTAGCCATGACAGGTTTCCATAGGTACATCTAGCCTCAACCTATATTAGAGGTGTTAGCCATGACAGGTTTCCATAGGTACATCTAACCTCAACCTGTATTAGAGGTGTTAGCCATGACAGGTTTCCATAGGTACATCTAGCCTCAACCTGTATTAGAGGTGTTAGCGATGACAGGTTTCCATAGGTACATCTAGCCTCAACCTGTATTAGAGGTATTAGCCATGACAGGTTTCCATAGGTACATCTAGCCTCAACCTATATTAGAGGTGTTAGCCATGACAGGATTCCATAGGTACATCTAGCCTCAACCTATATTAGAGGTGTTAGCCATGACAGGTTTCCATAGGTACATCTAGCCTCAACCTGTATTAGAGGTGTTAGCCATGACAGGTTTCCATAGGTACATCTAGCCTCAACCTATATTAGAGGTGTTAACCATGACAGGTTTCCATAGATACATCTAGTCTCAACCTGTATTAGAGGTGTTAGCCATGACAGGTTTCCATAGGTACATCTAGCCTTAACCTGTATTAGAGGTGTTAGCCATGACAGGTTTCCATAGATACATCTAGCCTCAACCTGTATTAGAGGTGTTAGCCATGACAGGTTTCCATAGGTACATCTAGCCTCAACCTATATTAGAGGTGTTAGCCATGACAAGTTTCCATAGATACATCTCGCCTCAACCTGTATTAGAGGTGTTAGCCATGACAGGTTTCCATAGGTACATCTAGCCTCAACCTGTATTAGAGGTGTTAGCCATGACAGGTTTCCATAGGTACATCTAGCCTTAACCTGTATTAGAGGTGTTAGCCATGACAGGTTTCCATAGATACATCTAGCCTCAACCTGTATTAGAGGTGTTAGCCATGACAGGTTTCCATAGGTACATCTAGCCTCAACCTATATTAGAGGTGTTAGCCATGACAAGTTTCCATAGGTACATCTCGCCTCAACCTGTATTAGAGGTGTTAGCCATGACAGGTTTCCATAGGTACATCTAGCCTCAACCTGTATTAGAGGTGTTAGCCATGACAGGATTCCATAGGTACATCTAGCCTCAACCTATATTAGAGGTGTTAGCCATGACAGGTTTCCATAGGTACATCTAGCCTCAACCTGTATTAGAGGTGTTAGCCATGGCAGGATTCCATAGATACATCTAGCCTCAACCTATATTAGAGGTGTTAGCCATGACAGGTTTCCATAGGTACATCTAGCCTCAACCTATATTAGAGGTGTTAGCCATGACAGGTTTCCATAGGTACATCTAGCCTCAACCTGTATTAGAGGTGTTAGCCATGACAGGATTCCATAGGTACATCTAGCCTCAACCTATATTAGAGGTGTTAGCCATGACAGGTTTCCATAGGTACATCTAGCCTCAACCTGTATTAGAGGTGTTAGCCATGACAGGTTTCCATAGGTACATCTAGCCTCAACCTATATTAGAGGTGTTAGCCATGACAGGTTTCCATAGGTACATCTAGCCTCAACCTGTATTAGAGGTGTTAGCCATGACAGGATTCAATAGGTACATCTAGCCTCAACCTGTATTAGAGGTGTTAGCCTTGGCAGGTTTCCATAGGTACATCTAGCCTCAACCTGTATTAGAGGTGTTAGCCATGACAGGATTCCATAGGTACATCTAGCCTCAACCTATATTAGAGGTGTTAGCCATGACAGGTTTCCATAGGTACATCTAGCCTCAACCTGTATTAGAGGTGTTAGCCATGACAGGTTTCCATAGGTACATCTAGCCTCAACCTATATTAGAGGTGTTAGCCATGACAGGTTTCCATAGGTACATCTAGCCTCAACCTGTATTAGAGGTGTTAGCCATGACAGGATTCAATAGGTACATCTAGCCTCAACCTGTATTAGAGGTGTTAGCCTTGGCAGGATTCCATAGGTACATCTAGCCTTAACCTGTATTAGAGGTGTTAGCCATGACAGGTTTCCATAGATACATCTAGCCTCAACCTGTATTAGAGGTGTTAGCCATGACAGGTTTCCATAGGTACATCTAGCCTCAACCTATATTAGAGGTGTTAGCCATGACAGGTTTCCATAGGTACATCTAGCCTCAATCTGTATTAGAGGTGTTAGCCATGACAGGTTTCCATAGGTACATCTAGCCTCAACCTGTATTAGAGGTGTTAACCATGACAGGTTTCCATAGATACATCTAGCCTCAACCTGTATTAGAGGTGTTAGCCATGACAGGTTTCCATAGGTACATCTAGCCTTAACCTGTATTAGAGGTGTTAGCCATGACAGGTTTCCATAGATACATCTAGCCTCAACCTGTATTAGAGGTGTTAGCCATGACAGGTTTCCATAGGTACATCTAGCCTAAACCTATATTAGAGGTGTTAGCCATGACAAGTTTCCATAGATACATCTAGCCTCAACCTGTATTAGAGGTGTTAGCCATGACAGGTTTCCATAGGTACATCTAGCCTCAACCTGTATTAGAGGTGTTAGCCATGACAGGATTCCATAGGTACATCTAGCCTCAACCTATATTAGAGGTGTTAGCCATGACAGGTTTCCATAGGTACATCTAGCCTCAACCTGTATTAGAGGTGTTAGCCATGACAGGATTCCATAGATACATCTAGCCTCAACCTATATTAGAGGTGTTAGCCATGACAGGTTTCCATAGGTACATCTAGCCTCAACCTATATTAGAGGTGTTAGCCATGACAGGTTTCCATAGGTACATCTAGCCTCAACCTGTATTAGAGGTGTTAGCCATGACAGGATTCCATAGGTACATCTAGCCTCAACCTATATTAGAGGTGTTAGCCATGACAGGTTTCCATAGGTACATCTAGCCTCAACCTGTATTAGAGGTGTTAGCCATGACAGGTTTCCATAGGTACATCTAGCCTCAACCTATATTAGAGGTGTTAGCCATGACAGGTTTCCATAGGTACATCTAGCCTCAACCTGTATTAGAGGTGTTAGCCATGACAGGATTCAATAGGTACATCTAGCCTCAACCTGTATTAGAGGTGTTAGCCTTGGCAGGATTCCATAGGTACATCTAGCCTCAACCTGTATTAGAGGTGTTAGCCATGACAGGTTTCCATAGGTACATCTAGCCTCAACCTGTATTAGAGGTATTAGCCATGACAGGTTTCCATAGGTACATCTAGCCTCAACCTATATTAGAGATGTTAGCCATGACAGGTTTCCATAGGTACATCTAGTCTCAACCTATATTAGAGGTGTTAGCCATGACAGGTTTCCATAGGTACATCTAGCCTCAACCTGTATTAGAGGTGTTAGCCATGACAGGTTTCCATAGGTACATCTAGCCTCAACCTATATTAGAGGTGTTAGCCATGACAGGTTTCCATAGGTACATCTAGCCTCAACCTATATGAGAGGTGTTAGCCATGACAGGTTTCCATAGGTACATCTAGCCTCAACCTGTATTAGAGGTGTTAGCCATGACAGGTTTCCATAGGTACATCTAGCCTCAACCTATATTAGAGGTGTTAGCCATGACAGGTTTCCATAGGTACATCTAACCTCAACCTGTATTAGAGGTGTTAGCCATGACAGGTTTCCATAGGTACATCTAGCCTCAACCTGTATTAGAGGTGTTAGCGATGACAGGTTTCCATAGGTACATCTAGCCTCAACCTGTATTAGAGGTATTAGCCATGACAGGTTTCCATAGGTACATCTAGCCTCAACCTATATTAGAGGTGTTAGCCATGACAGGATTCCATAGGTACATCTAGCCTCAACTTATATTAGAGGTGTTAGCCATGACAGGTTTCCATAGGTACATCTAGCCTCAACCTGTATTAGAGGTGTTAGCCATGACAGGTTTCCATAGGTACATCTAGCCTCAACCTATATTAGAGGTGTTAACCATGACAGGTTTCCATAGATACATCTAGTCTCAACCTGTATTAGAGGTGTTAGCCATGACAGGTTTCCATAGGTACATCTAGCCTTAACCTGTATTAGAGGTGTTAGCCATGACAGGTTTCCATAGATACATCTAGCCTCAACCTGTATTAGAGGTGTTAGCCATGACAGGTTTCCATAGGTACATCTAGCCTCAACCTATATTAGAGGTGTTAGCCATGACAAGTTTCCATAGATACATCTCGCCTCAACCTGTATTAGAGGTGTTAGCCATGACAGGTTTCCATAGGTACATCTAGGCTCAACCTGTATTAGAGGTGTTAGCCATGACAGGTTTCCATAGGTACATCTAGCCTTAACCTGTATTAGAGGTGTTAGCCATGACAGGTTTCCATAGATACATCTAGCCTCAACCTGTATTAGAGGTGTTAGCCATGACAGATTTCCATAGGTACATCTAGCCTCAACCTATATTAGAGGTGTTAGCCATGACAAGTTTCCATAGGTACATCTCGCCTCAACCTGTATTAGAGGTGTTAGCCATGACAGGTTTCCATAGGTACATCTAGCCTCAACCTGTATTAGAGGTGTTAGCCATGACAGGATTCCATAGGTACATCTAGCCTCAACCTATATTAGAGGTGTTAGCCATGACAGGTTTCCATAGGTACATCTAGCCTCAACCTGTATTAGAGGTGTTAGCCATGGCAGGATTCCATAGATACATCTAGCCTCAACCTATATTAGAGGTGTTAGCCATGACAGGTTTCCATAGGTACATCTAGCCTCAACCTATATTAGAGGTGTTAGCCATGACAGGTTTCCATAGGTACATCTAGCCTCAACCTGTATTAGAGGTGTTAGCCATGACAGGATTCCATAGGTACATCTAGCCTCAACCTATATTAGAGGTGTTAGCCATGACAGGTTTCCATAGGTACATCTAGCCTCAACCTGTATTAGAGGTGTTAGCCATGACAGGTTTCCATAGGTACATCTAGCCTCAACCTATATTAGAGGTGTTAGCCATGACAGGTTTCCATAGGTACATCTAGCCTCAACCTGTATTAGAGGTGTTAGCCATGACAGGATTCAATAGGTACATCTAGCCTCAACCTGTATTAGAGGTGTTAGCCTTGGCAGGATTCCATAGGTACATTTAGCCTCAACCTGTATTAGAGGTGTTAGCCATGACAGGTTTCCATAGGTACATCTAGCCTCAACCTGTATTAGAGGTATTAGCCATGACAGGTTTCCATAGGTACATCTAGCCTCAACCTGTATTAGAGGTATTAGCCATGACAGGTTTCCATAGGTACATCTAGCCTCAACCTATATTAGAGGTGTTAGCCATGACAGGTTTCCATAGGTACATCTAGCCTCAACCTATATTAGAGGTGTTAGCCATGACAGGTTTCCATAGGTACATCTAGCCTCAACCTGTATTAGAGGTGTTAGCCATGACAGGTTTCCATAGGTACATCTAGCCTCAACCTATATTAGAGGTGTTAACCATGACAGGTTTCCATAGATACATCTAGCCTCAACCTGTATTAGAGGTGTTAGCCATGACAGGTTTCCATAGGTACATCTAGCCTCAACCTGTATTAGAGGTGTTAGCCATGACAGGTTTCCATAGGTACATCTAGCCTCAACCTATATTAGAGGTGTTAGCCATGACAGGTTTCCATAGGTACATCTAGCCTCAACCTATATGAGAGGTGTTAGCCATGACAGGTTTCCATAGGTACATCTAGCCTCAACCTATATTAGAGGTGTTAGCCATGACAGGTTTCCATAGGTACATCTAGCCTCAACCTGTATTAGAGGTGTTAGCCATGACAGGATTCCATAGGTACGTCTAGCCTCAACCTATATTAGAGGTGTTAGCCATGACAGGTTTCCATAGGTACATCTAGCCTCAACCTGTATTAGAGGTGTTAGCCATGACAGGTTTCCATAGGTACATCTAGCCTCAACCTATATTAGAGGTGTTAGCCATGACAGGTTTCCATAGGTACATCTAGCCTCAACCTGTATTAGAGGTGTTAGCCATGACAGGATTCAATAGGTACATCTAGCCTCAACCTGTATTAGAGGTGTTAGCCTTGGCAGGATTCCATAGGTACATCTAGCCTCAACCTGTATTAGACGTGTTAGCCATGACAGGTTTCCATAGGTACATCTAGCCTCAACCTGTATTAGAGGTATTAGCCATGACAGGTTTCCATAGGTACATCTAGCCTCAACCTGTATTAGAGGTATTAGCCATGACAGGTTTCCATAGGTACATCTAGCCTCAACCTATATTAGAGGTGTTAGCCATGACAGGTTTCCATAGGTACATCTAGCCTCAACTTACATTAGAGGTGTTAGCCATGACAGGTTTCCATAGGTACATCTAGCCTCAACCTGTATTAGAGGTGTTAGCCATGACAGGTTTCCATAGGTACATCTAGCCTCAACCTATATTAGAGGTGTTAACCATGACAGGTTTCCATAGATACATCTAGCCTCAACCTGTATTAGAGGTGTTAGCCATGACAGGTTTCCATAGGTACATCTAGCCTCAACCTGTATTAGAGGTGTTAGCCATGACAGGTTTCCATAGGTACATCTAGCCTCAACCTATATTAGAGGTGTTAGCCATGACAGGTTTCCATAGGTACATCTAGCCTCAACCTATATGAGAGGTGTTAGCCATGACAGGTTTCCATAGGTACATCTAGCCTCAACCTGTATTAGAGGTGTTAGCCATGACAGGTTTCCATAGGTACATCTAGCCTCAACCTGTATTAGAGGTGTTAGCCATGACAGGATTCCATAGGTACATCTAGCCTCAACCTGTATTACAGGTGTTAGCCATGACAGGTTTCCATAGGTACATCTAGCCTCAACCTATATTAGAGGTGTTAGCCATGACAGGTTTCCATAGGTACATCTAGCCTCAACCTGTATTAGAGGTGTTAGCCATGACAGGTTTCCATAGGTACATCTAGCCTTAACCTGTATTAGAGGTGTTAGCCATGACAGGTTTCCATAGATACATCTAGCCTCAACCTGTATTAGAGGTGTTAGCCATGACAGGTTTCCATAGGTACATCTAGCCTCAACCTATATTAGAGGTGTTAGCCATGCCAATTTTCCATAGATACATCTAGCCTCAACCTGTATTAGAGGTGTTAGCCATGACAGGTTTCCATAGGTACATCTAGCCTCAACCTGTATTAGAGGTGTTAGCCATGACAGGATTCCATAGGTACATCTAGCCTCAACCTGTATTAGAGGTGTTAGCCATGACAGGATTCCATAGGTACATCTAGCCTCAACCTATATTAGAGGTGTTAGCCATGACAGGTTTCCATAGGTACATCTAGCCTCAACCTGTATTAGAGGTGTTAGCCATGACAGGATTCCATAGATACATCTAGCCTCAACCTATATTAGAGGTGTTAGCCATGACAGGTTTCCATAGGTACATCTAGCCTCAACCTATATTAGAGGTGTTAGCCATGACAGGTTTCCATAGGTACATCTAGCCTCAACCTGTATTAGAGGTGTTAGCCATGACAGGATTCCATAGGTACATCTAGCCTCAACCTATATTAGAGGTGTTAGCCATGACATGTTTCCATAGGTACATCTAGCCTCAACCTGTATTAGAGGTGTTAGCCATGAAAGGTTTCCGTAGGTACATCTAGCCTCAACCTATATTAGAGGTGTTAGCCATGACAGGTTTCCATAGGTACATCTAGCCTCAACCTGTATTAGAGGTATTAGCCATGACAGGTTTCCATAGGTACATCTAGCCTCAACCTGTATTAGAGGTATTAGCCATGACAGGTTTCCATAGGTACATCTAGCCTCAACCTATATTAGAGGTGTTAGCCATGACAGGTTTCCATAGGTACATCTAGCCTCAACCTATATTAGAGGTGTTAGCCATGACAGGTTTCCATAGGTACATCTAGCCTCAACCTGTATTAGAGGTGTTAGCCATGACAGGTTTCCATAGGTACATCTAGCCTCAACCTATATTAGAGGTGTTAACCATGACAGGTTTCCATAGATACATCTAGCCTCAACCTGTATTAGAGGTGTTAGCCATGACAGGTTTCCATAGGTACATCTAGCCTCAACCTGTATTAGAGGTGTTAGCCATGACAGGTTTCCATAGGTACATCTAGCCTCAACCTATATTAGAGGTGTTAGCCATGACAGGTTTCCATAGGTACATCTAGCCTCAACCTATATGAGAGGTGTTAGCCATGACAGGTTTCCATAGGTACATCTAGCCTCAACCTATATTAGAGGTGTTAGCCATGACAGGTTTCCATAGGTACATCTAGCCTCAACCTGTATTAGAGGTGTTAGCCATGACAGGATTCCATAGGTACATCTAGCCTCAACCTATATTAGAGGTGTTAGCCATGACAGGTTTCCATAGGTACATCTAGCCTCAACCTGTATTAGAGGTGTTAGCCATGACAGGTTTCCATAGGTACATCTAGCCTCAACCTATATTAGAGGTGTTAGCCATGACAGGTTTCCATAGGTACATCTAGCCTCAACCTGTATTAGAGGTGTTAGCCATGACAGGATTCAATAGGTACATCTAGCCTCAACCTGTATTAGAGGTGTTAGCCTTGGCAGGATTCCATAGGTACATCTAGCCTCAACCTGTATTAGAGGTGTTAGCCATGACAGGTTTCCATAGGTACATCTAGCCTCAACCTGTATTAGAGGTATTAGCCATGACAGGTTTCCATAGGTACATCTAGCCTCAACCTGTATTAGAGGTATTAGCCATGACAGGTTTCCATAGGTACATCTAGCCTCAACCTATATTAGAGGTGTTAGCCATGACAGGTTTCCATAGGTACATCTAGCCTCAACCTATATTAGAGGTGTTAGCCATGACAGGTTTCCATAGGTACATCTAGCCTCAACCTGTATTAGAGGTGTTAGCCATGACAGGTTTCCATAGGTACATCTAGCCTCAACCTATATTAGAGGTGTTAACCATGACAGGTTTCCATAGATACATCTAGCCTCAACCTGTATTAGAGGTGTTAGCCATGACAGGTTTCCATAGGTACATCTAGCCTCAACCTGTATTAGAGGTGTTAGCCATGACAGGTTTCCATAGGTACATCTAGCCTCAACCTATATTAGAGGTGTTAGCCATGACAGGTTTCCATAGGTACATCTAGCCTCAACCTATATGAGAGGTGTTAGCCATGACAGGTTTCCATAGGTACATCTAGCCTCAACCTGTATTAGAGGTGTTAGCCATGACAGGTTTCCATAGGTACATCTAGCCTCAACCTGTATTAGAGGTGTTAGCCATGACAGGATTCCATAGGTACATCTAGCCTCAACCTGTATTACAGGTGTTAGCCATGACAGGTTTCCATAGGTACATCTAGCCTCAACCTATATTAGAGGTGTTAGCCATGACAGGTTTCCATAGGTACATCTAGCCTCAACCTGTATTAGAGGTGTTAGCCATGACAGGTTTCCATAGGTACATCTAGCCTCAACCTGTATTAGAGGTGTTAGCGATGACAGGTTTCCATAGCTACATCTAGCCTCAACCTGTATTAGAGGTATTAGCCATGACAGGTTTCCATAGGTACATCTAGCCTCAACCTGTATTAGAGGTATTAGCCATGACAGGTTTCCTTAGGTACATCTAGTCTCAACCTATATTAGAGGTGTTAGCCATGACAGGTTTCCATAGGTACATCTAGCCTCAACCTATATTAGAGGTGATAGCCATGACAGGTTTCCATAGGTACATCTAGCCTCAACCTGTATTAGAGGTGTTAGCCATGACAGGTTTCCATAGGTACATCTAGACTCAACCTATATTAGAGGTGTTAACCATGACAGGTTTCCATAGATACATCTAGCCTCAACCTGTATTAGAGGTGTTAGCCATGACAGGTTTCCATAGGTACATCTAGCCTTAACCTGTATTAGCGGTGTTAGCCATGACAGGTTTCCATAGGTACATCTAGCCTTAACCTGTATTAGAGGTGTTAGCCATGACAGGTTTCCATAGATACATCTAGCCTCAACCTGTATTAGAGGTGTTAGCCATGACAGGTTTCCATAGGTACATCTAGCCTCAACCTATATTAGAGGTGTTAGCCATGCCAATTTTCCATAGATACATCTAGCCTCAACCTGTATTAGAGGTGTTAGCCATGACAGGTTTCCATAGGTACATCTAGCCTCAACCTGTATTAGAGGTGTTAGCCATGACAGGTTTCCATAGGTACATCTAGCCTCAACCTGTATTAGAGGTGTTAGCCATGACAGGATTCCATAGGTACATCTAGCCTCAACCTATATTAGAGGTGTTAGCCATGACAGGTTTCCATAGGTACATCTAGCCTCAACCTGTATTAGAGGTGTTAGCCATGACAGGATTCCATAGATACATCTAGCCTCAACCTATATTAGAGGTGTTAGCCATGACAGGTTTCCATAGGTACATCTAGCCTCAACCTATATTAGAGGTGTTAGCCATGACAGGTTTCCATAGGTACATCTAGCCTCAACCTGTATTAGAGGTGTTAGCCATGACAGGATTCCATAGGTACATCTAGCCTCAACCTATATTAGAGGTGTTAGCCATGACATGTTTCCATAGGTACATCTAGCCTCAACCTGTATTAGAGGTGTTAGCCATGACAGGTTTCCGTAGGTACATCTAGCCTCAACCTATATTAGAGGTGTTAGCCATGACAGGTTTCCATAGGTACATCTAGCCTCAACCTGTATTAGAGGTATTAGCCATGACAGGTTTCCATAGGTACATCTAGCCTCAACCTGTATTAGAGTTATTAGCCATGACAGGTTTCCATAGGTACATCTAGCCTCAACCTATATTAGAGGTGTTAGCCATGACAGGTTTCCATAGGTACATCTAGCCTCAACCTATATTAGAGGTGTTAGCCATGACAGGTTTCCATAGGTACATCTAGCCTCAACCTATATGAGAGGTGTTAGCCATGACAGGTTTCCATAGGTACATCTAGCCTCAACCTGTATTTGAGGTGTTAGCCATGACAGGTTTCCATAGGTACATCTAGCCTCAACCTGTATTAGAGGTGTTAGCCATGACAGGATTCCATAGGTACATCTAGCCTCAACCTGTATTACAGGTGTTAGCCATGACAGGTTTCCATAGGTACATCTAGTCTCAACCTATATTAGAGGTGTTAGCCATGACAGGTTTCCATAGGTACATCTAGCCTCAACCTGCATTAGAGGTGTTAGCCATGACAGGTTTCCATAGGTACATCTAGCCTCAACCTGTATTAGAGGTGTTAGCGATGACAGGTTTCCATAGGTACATCTAGCCTCAACCTGTATTAGAGGTATTAGCCATGACAGGTTTCCATAGGTACATCTAGCCTCAACCTGTATTAGAGGTATTAGCCATGACAGGTTTCCTTAGGTACATCTAGTCTCAACCTATATTAGAGGTGTTAGCCATGACAGGTTTCCATAGGTACATCTAGCCTCAACCTATATTAGAGGTGTTAGCCATGACAGGTTTCCATAGGTACATCTAGCCTCAACCTGTATTAGAGGTGTTAGCCATGACAGGTTTCCATAGGTACATCTAGCCTCAACCTATATTAGAGGTGTTAACCATGACAGGTTTCCATAGATACATCTAGCCTCAACCTGTATTAGAGGTGTTAGCCATGACAGGTTTCCATAGGTACATCTAGCCTTAACCTGTATTAGAGGTGTTAGCCATGACAGGTTTCCATAGATACATCTAGCCTCAACCTGTATTAGAGGTGTTAGCCATGACAGGTTTCCATAGGTACATCTAGCCTCAACCTATATTAGAGGTGTTAGCCATGCCAATTTTCCATAGATACATCTAGCCTCAACCTGTATTAGAGGTGTTAGCCATGACAGGTTTCCATAGGTACATCTAGCCTCAACCTGTATTAGAGGTGTTAGCCATGACAGGATTCCATAGGTACATCTAGCCTCAACCTGTATTAGAGGTGTTAGCCATGACAGGTTTCCATAGGTACATCTAGCCTCAACCTATATTAGAGGTGTTAGCCATGACAGGTTTCCATAGGTACATCTAGCCTCAACCTGTATTAGAGGTGTTAGCCATGACAGGTTTCCATAGGTACATCTAGCCTCAACCTATATTAGAGGTGTTAGCTATGACAGGTTTCCATAGGTACATCTAGCCTCAACCTATATTAGAGGTGTTAGCCATGACAGGTTTCCATAGGTACATCTAGCCTCAACCTGTATTAGAGGTGTTAGCCATGACAGGATTCCATAGGTACATCTAGCCTCAACCTATATTAGAGGTGTTAGCCATGACAGGTTTCCATAGGTACATCTAGCCTCAACCTGTATTAGAGGTGTTAGCCATGACAGGTTTCCATAGGTACATCTAGCCTCAACCTATATTAGAGGTGTTAGCCATGACAGGTTTCCATAGGTACATCTAGCCTCAACCTGTATTAGAGGTGTTAGCCATGACAGGATTCAATAGGTACATCTAGCCTCAACCTGTATTAGAGGTGTTAGCCTTGGCAGGATTCCATAGGTACATCTAGCCTCAACCTGTATTAGAGGTGTTAGCCATGACAGGTTTCCATAGGTACATCTAGCCTCAACCTATATTAGAGGTGTTAGCCATGACAGGTTTCCATAGGTACATCTAGCCTCAACCTATATTAGAGGTGTTAGCCATGACAGGTTTCCATAGGTACATCTAGCCTCAACCTGTATTAGAGGTGTTAGCCATGACAGGTTTCCATAGGTACATCTAGCCTCAACCTATATTAGAGGTGTTAGCCATGACAGGTTTCCATAGGTACATCTAGCCTCAACCTGTATTAGAGGTGTTAGCCATGACAGGTTTCCATAGGTACATCTAGCCTCAACCTGTATTAGAGGTGTTAGCCATGACAGGATTCCATAGACATCTAGCCTCAACCTGTATTAGAGGTGTTAGCCATGACAGGTTTGGTACATCTAGCCTCAACCTGTATTAGAGGTGTTAGCCATGACAGGATTCCATAGGTACATCTAGCCTCAACCTGTATTAGAGGTGTTAGCCATGACAGGTTTCCATAGGTACATCTAGCCTCAACCTGTATTAGAGGTGTTAGCCATGACAGGATTCCATAGACATCTAGCCTCAACCTGTATTAGAGGTGTTAGCCATGACAGGTTTGGTACATCTAGCCTCAACCTGTATTAGAGGTGTTAGCCATGACAGGATTCCATAGGTACATCTAGCCTCAACCTGTATTAGAGGTGTTAGCCATGACAGGTTTCCATAGGTACATCTAGCCTCAACCTGTATCAGAGGTGTTAGCCATGACAGGATTCCATAGGTACATCTAGCCTCAACCTATATTAGAGGTGTTAGCCATGACAGGTTTCCATAGGTACATCTAGCCTCAACCTGTATTAGAGGTGTTAGCCATGACAGGATTCCATAGATACATCAAGTCTCAACCTATATTAGAGGTGTTAGCCATGACAGGTTTCCATAGGTACATCTAGCCTCAACCTGTATCAGAGGTGTTAGCCATGACAGGATTCCATAGGTACATCTAGCCTCAACCTATATTAGAGGTGTTAGCCATGACAGGTTTCCATAGGTACATCTAGCCTCAACCTGTATTAGAGGTGTTAGCCATGACAGGATTCCATAGATACATCAAGTCTCAACCTATATTAGAGGTGTTAGCCATGACAGGTTTCCATAGGTACATCTAGCCTCAACCTATATTAGAGGTGTTAGCCATGACAGGTTTCCATAGGTACATCTAGCCTCAACCTGTATTAGAGGTTTTAGCCATGACAGGTTTCCATAGGTACATCTAGCCTTAACCTGTATTAGAGGTGTTAGCCATGACAGGTTTCCATAGGTACATCTAGCCTCAACCTGTACTAGAGGTGTTAGCCATGACAGGTTTCCATAGGTACATCTAGCCTCAACCTATATTAGAGGTGTTAGCCATGACAGGTTTCCATAGGTACATCTAGCCTCAACCTATATTAGAGGTGTTAGCCATGACAGGATTCCATAGATACATCTAGCTTCCTGCTGCTCAGCAGACAGGAGCTAAATAACAATGTAGTCTACATGTAATGATGCAAACCTACAGTACATGTGTTCTACAGCCTCTCTGTTCTCCTTCCTGGTTGGTTGGTTGGATGGTTGATTGATTGGTTGGTTGGTAGGTTGGGCTGGTTTAAAGGGCAGACAACAGCGTGTTGAGCCGTGGCCTGTGTGTGGTGTTAGAAGGAAAACACCTGAGCAGGACGTGAGAGAACATAAAAGACAACTAGCCTGACATGACTCTGACTGCTTTGCCTCATTAGCATCTGCCTCCTGGAGCTAGCGTAGCTGCGCCGTGCCCTGGGGTGTGTGTGTGTGTGTGTGTGTGCCTGCGTAGCCCACTACATCGCTCCTGACATGTCATGCATATTTTATAAAGCTGTGTTTTGTTCAGAAACCCATAATACCAGCCCCTGTCACCTGTTGGAGATGTGCTGTGTGCCTTTTTCTGTTTAATACTGCAGGGTTTTACCGCTGTCACTATCAGTGTAGAGGGAGACGCTCAGAATGCTCTTTGTTAAACAAACACACCTCCTTCCATCCATCCCACACATCTACATTCCACCACACACACACACACACACACACACACACACACACACACACACACACACACACACACACACACACACACACACACACACACACACACACACATGCACAGACACACATGCACAGACACACACACACACACACACACACACACACACACACACACACACACACACACACATACACAGTGGTGGATCTCAGCCGCCTGCTGATTGTAACAGTCCACCAGAGTCCAGGTTCAGGGTGTTGTAACATGCTGACTTCTGCCATTTCCTTTGAAACCCTTTCAATTAGGAGCTCTGCACTGCCCCTCAGTCTTAGAGCAAACCCAGAATAAGACACACACACACACACACACACACAGACACACACACATACACACACACAGACAGACCCACATACAGACCCACACACACACACATATTCCTATGTTCCTACATACTGTATACATACACACTTATAGTACGCACACACACACACATCACACACACACCACACCCACACATACACACACCACGCACATATACACACATACACACCACACAAACACATACACACACCACACGTACACACATATACACACATATATTCCTACATACATACACACTTTAAGGATGCACAAACACGCACATTCACACACAAAGCGGATAAGACACCTCTATATGCCTATTCTGCACATCCACGCTGTTGGCTCTCACTGAATATTTAATGTTCTCTTTACAATAACTGCACCATTACCTAGAACCCGGGAGGGGAGCGCCCAGCTCCGGCTTAGAACACAGAAACACTGCAGAACACCGCTAAACATTACCCAGCACTAACACTGCTCTCCTGTCCTCTGTGGGAGCAACACTGCTAAACATTACCCAGCACTAACACTGCTCTCCTGTCCTCTGTGGGAGAAACACTGCTAAACATTACCCAGCACTAACACTGCTCTCCTGTCCTCTGTGGGAGCAACACTGCTAAACATTACCCAGCACTAACACTGCTCTCCTGTCCTCTGTGGGAGCAACACTGCTAAACATTACCCAGCACTAACACTGCTCTCCTGTCCTCTGTGGGAGCAACACTGCTAAACATTACCCAGCACTAACACTGCTCTCCTGTCCTCTGTGGGAGCAACACTGCTAAACATTACCCAGCACTAACACTGCTCTCCTGTCCTCTGTGGGAGCAACACTGCTAAACATTACCCAGCACTAACACTGCTCTCCTGTCCTCTGTGGGAGCAACACTGCTAAACATTACCCAGCACTAACACTGCTCTCCTGTCCTCTGTGGGAGCAACACTGCTAAACATTACCCAGCACTAACACTGCTCTCCTGTCCTCTGTGGGAGCAACACTGCTAAACATTACCCAGCACTAACACTGCTCTCCTGTCCTCTGTGGGAGCAACACTGCTAAACTTTACCCAGCACTAACACTGCTCTCCTGTCCTCTGTGGGAGCAACACTGCTAAACATTACCCAGCACTAACACTGCTCTCCTGTCCTCTGTGGGAGCAACACTGCTAAACATTACCCAGCACTAACACTGCTCTCCTGTCCTCTGTGGGAGCAACACTGCTAAACTTTACCCAGCACTAACACTGCTCTCCTGTCCTCTGTGGGAGCAACACTGCTAAACATTACCCAGCACTAACACTGCTCTCCTGTCCTCTGTGGGAGCAACACTGCTAAACATTACCCAGCACTAACACTGCTCTCCTGTCCTCTGTGGGAGCAACACTGCTAAACATTACCCAGCACTAACACTGCTCTCCTGTCCTCTGTGGGAGCAACACTGCTAAACATTACCCAGCACTAACACTGCTCTCCTGTCCTCTGTGGGAGCAACACTGCTAAACATTACCCAGCACTAACACTGCTCTCCTGTCCTCTGTGGGAGCAACACTGCTAGGCTAGCACAACAGCATTCACTATGGTACTGAACGTTGTTTAACATTATCAACAAACAAAAAAGCGCTGACAGCTTGTTTCTACTTAAGAAACACTGCACAAGGGGTTTTGAGTGTTGCTGAACATCGTTGAGCTCTTTTTTCCTTCAGAATCATATTTTATTTTAGACAGCATCTTTGGTTTGAATGTTTTCTCTATGTACACCTTCACAGAACAGTATTTCTTGGGAGCGTATAGGTTTTGTGGACGTTTAATTGTTTTCTCCTATTGAACTCAACCTTAATCTTTATATATCTGTCCTGCAGCTGATCTAGTGGCTGGTTTATGTAGTTAAAGTTATTCAGTCAGAACATCAGCTTGGTACGCTATATTCAATCCCAGGCTACAGTACTCCTTTTCCAGATCACTGGACTCAATAGTGGCAAGACAAAGACTTTAGATCTGTTGAAAGACCTCCGTCTGAAGGGAACACTGTTGTTCAGTTCTAGTGTGAAGTCTTCTTTATGTGTCTCTCATTGCTTACATTGAAATAACTCTTTATGGCTCTTTCTGTGTGGATTACCGCTATCCCAATACCCCTGGTTTGGCTGCTGTGTGTGTGTGTGTGTGTGTGTGTGTGTGTGTATGTGTGTGTGTGTGTGTGTCTGGTTGAGAGAATCCTGGGTCTGAATGTTCTCTTCCTGTCTTTTGACTGGCTGTTGACTGTCTGTTTCGTCTGAGGGGGATGTGGTTGAAATGCTGTCAGACCTGTTGTTTCTCTACTCACTGGTTCACATACAGTACTGTACAATATAATAAACTGGATGGCACACTCAGTGGCGATTTTAGCATGTAAATGTTGGTGGGGGAAAAATGTAATGTGGGATTTATGCCAGTAAAGCCACTACACAACACTAAACAATACATTAATTGCCCTATAACGGTGACAATCGGTGCCCACAAACTGTTAGGGCCTACATAAAGCTGTTCCAACAGCAGAGTCCAAACAGCAGTCCAAACACCTTACCACTGCTACACCTGGCTTTCAGCGGAGCCTTGTCTGGCAGCAAAACAGTTCATTCAGCCTCATTTACTGCCTTTTAAAAAAACATAGCTGATATTGCTGACTTGCTTAAACAAATGTGGTTTCTACTGACAATTGAGATGTACAGTACAAGCTATGGCATAAGGGGATGACAAGCGAATAAGAGGCAATCCGTAACTTCAGTTATGACATTAATGAGCGAGCTAGGATAGACATAGTCAATATAACTATTTGTTCAGCACTTTTGAAATGTACAGCATCAGAATTCAGAACATGGGCCGTTCTTACAGCGTTCTCCCTGTACACTAAGTCAGAACCGTAGGATAGCTCTTACAATATTCAATGATTATATTTCTCAAAAACAAGTTATTGGCTAGATATACACCACCAAGTCAGAACAGTAGGTGAAATGAATAGGTGAAAATAGACCAAATTATTAGGGTGAGGCACATGGGCCACTAACAACTTACTACACAACATACACTTAGTATTACTTTCTTAGCTACAGTATACATATCTCCCTGGCATATTACATCATTTATGCAGCAGCATACAATACATTTTTGGACTCACCTTGTTGTGCTGTGCTCACTTGAACAGGAAGGTGGCCCAGCGGCCTTTCGTGTGCAAATTTTGTCATCAAATTTTGTCATCAAAGTCTGTCATTCTCTGGATGCTTACAAAACAACTGGGAACTGGAAGAAAGGATTTGCCAGTAGATTGTCGACGTGATTCATGATGATGACTGCTACCTAAGATTTTGAAAGTATGATGTTGACATGATCAGTCCAATCAAAGCTACTGTACATATAATGTGATTTGACGTCATTTTATCTGTGGCCAATGACCTTGAGCCTTCTTGGATGGGCACTTCTAATGTAACTCTATGGCAGCACCCAAGGGGCTAAAATTTTCTAGCTCTAGACTTGGTGGTGACGTAGTGTTCCCATGAGTGACGGAACACTGAGCCAATAACAGCACAATGCTCCGTATTTTCTGCTGTCCCGCCCCACCACCACAGAAAGCACTGAGCTAGGCTGAAACACCTGCATTTTGGAGCTGCCTTACTCAAGAAAACAAAAAAGAGACCATGTTTGTATGTGGCTTTATTAACTCATTGATATATATTATTTTTAAATTGTTTGCAAACTGATATGTGACATGTATTTATGCCAAAATAACATGCAAACAGGAAAGCTGTGACTGATGTGACAGGGGTTAGATGATATGAGTGTGTTTGTGTGTGTCCTGTCTAACCCCCTCCCTTCTCTTTCCCCAGGTAGGGATGTGGGAGAACGGTAAGTTGGATTTGGTTTATCCAGCGTGGTCGCGTTACGGTCCGTTCCTCCAACCGCCTGATGGCGCCCAGCACCTGCGCGTGGTCACTCTGGAGGAACGTCCGTTTGTCATCGTGGAGCTGGCTGACGCCGCCTCCAACACCTGCATCAGAGACTCTGTACCCTGCCGACGACCCCTCAACGCCAGGTCAGAAGGCAGGGGTGACGGGTCAAATCAGACAATTATGTTCCTGTCCAATACACAATAAAATACATTCCTTACCCCGGGACACTTCATCAGGGGACTGTCCAGGGTCTTGGAGGACACAGTAAAATACGGGTCATCCCCATGTGACACACATACAGTACAGTGGCAACAAGACCCCCCTGGAGCCAAACACATCAGCAAAATGTAACTGTCGTTTTTCACAGATCGACCTTCATAGTATCATGTGTCTCCAGTGTAATGATCACGTGGTGTCAACATATGACATAATCACTTTCATGGTGTATTGAACACAAACAAATCACGTATTAACCCTCCACTCTCCACATAACCTCTCATCCTTCTCGATCGTGTAGTGGTGAGTGTGAGCCCAGATGGTATATAGGGTTATATGTGATTCAGTTGAAGATATATGGGGGTTGAATTGGACACGGACACAATAGAGCTGCAATAGAGATCCACGCCTCGCGGTTCACCACCTCTAGGAAGGATGAGAACAATTATCATGTGGCAGCACAATTTGACTCTCACTTAAAGGCATAATCCATAACTGGGATTTCCTGTATGGAGTATGGCCCTGACTGAGGAAGAGAGACATTCTTTGTCTTAAATATAACAACATCTTTAAATTTTATATATTTTCTCTCTCTCTCACTTTCTTTCATTCACTTACTCCGTCCTCTTTCTCTTTCTCTTTCTCTCTCTCTCTCTCTCTCTCTCTCTCTCTCTCTCTCTCTCTCTCTCTCTCTCTCTCTCTCTCTCCTCTCCTGCACCTCGTCTCCCTCTTCCTTCCTCCCGCCAGTATTCCTGTCCAGGATCCCCCAAAGAAACAGTGCTGTAAGGGCTTCTGCATCGACATCCTCAAACGATTGGCCAAGATCGTAGGTTTCACCTATGACCTCTACCTGGTGACCAATGGAAAGCACGGGAAGAAGATTGATGGAGTGTGGAACGGCATGATTGGAGAGGTCAGTAAAACATGAATGATTGATTAGACATTGATTAGACATAGGTAGGCTACAGTACGTAGTTCTTCTTGACCATAATAGTTGTTGGGAAAAGGTCAAAGCTACTTTCCACAGCAGCTGTCGCCAGAGAGGAGAGGAGCACTGAGACTTGGCACACTGCCTGCTGCCATTACAAATAACATTTCATTGATTGGATGGCTGATGATTGATGGATTAGAGTGAGGTCACGTGACTGTTCCTCTGGTTCAGAGGTCATGATTTATGGAAGTTAAGGACCTCGTAAGGTGTTTTTTCTTCTTGGTTGGAAGGTCAGGCTTGCTGTTTCTGTTTGTTTCACTGTTGTACAACTATAGCTCTGCATGAGAATGTACGTGTATGTAGCACTGCGCATGTGTTTGTGTTGTTCCTCAGTGTGTCTGTGTAGGTTGCTGTAGCTTAACTTAGTGTGTGTGTGTATGTTCAAGCGTTCCCTGGCCTATGCTGCTGCCTTCGGGGCAACCAGTTAAACGCTGGGTGTCACATCAGTCACAGGCAGAGTTATGGGCCCTTAACCACAGCCAGCACTCAGACATACATTGTTTATTACACACACACACACACACACACACACACACACACACACACACACACACACACACACACACGAACACACACACACACACACACAGAGAGAAGCACACATGCACACACACATAAATACTGTACATACACACAGGCACGCACTTACTCACTTACATTTTATTCATTTTGCAGGCGCTCTTATCCAGAGTGACTTAGTGACACACAGAACACAGAACACACAGAAGCACGGATGCACGCACGCAACATTGACAAGCATGTGCACACATGAACACGCACAGACATACAAAAAAAAATGTTATCTTTCTCTTTCGCCCTTTGTCTTCCTCATAGACACAGCCTGACACATGGTCACATGGTCACAGTCACAGACACCCCCTGGGCTTTACAGCTCTTTTTCTGGCAGGCCCTCTGAGAGCTAAACAGGGGGCTGTTGTTTCGGGAAAGTGTCCTGCACACACACACGCATAGTGAACACACACACACACACACACACACACACACACACACACACACACACACACACACACACACACACACACATACGTGAACACACACACACATGTACCAGCACACACACACACACATACCAGCACACACACACACACATACCGGCACACACACACACACGCACACACGCACGCACGCACGCACACACACACACACACACACACACACACACACACACACACACACACACACACACACACGCACACTGGCACATACTGGCACACACACACACACACACACACACACACACATATGTGAACACACACACACATGTACCAGCACACACACACACACATACCAGCACACACACACACACATACCGGCACACACACACACACACACACACACACACACACACGCACGCACGCACGCACACACACACACACACACACACACACACACACACTGGCACATACTGGCGCACACACACACACAAACACACACACACACACATACACACACACATACGTGAACACACACACACATACCAGCACACACACACACACACACACGCACACACACACACACACACACACACACACACACACACACACACACACACACACACACACACACATACCAGCACACACACAGGCACATACTGGCGCACACACACACACACACACACACACACACACACACACACACACACACACACACACACACACACACTGGCACATACTGGCACACACACACACACACACACACACATATGTGAACACACACACACATGTACCAGCACACACACACACACACATACCAGCACACACACACACACATACCGGCACACACACACACACACACACACACGCACGCACGCACGCACACACACACACACACACACACACACACTGGCACATACTGGCGCACACACACCCACAAACACACACACACACACATACACACACACATACGTGAACACACACACACATACCAGCACACACACACACGCACACACACACACACACACACACACACACACACACACACACACACACACACACACATACCAGCACACACACAGGCACATACTGGCGCACACACACACACACACACACACATACACATACACATACACATACATACCAGTACACACACACACACACACACACACACGGGCACATACACGCACACACACTGTGCGCGAGCGGGACAGGGGGTGATTTTTGGTGGAAGTGTCCCGCTGCACCTCCTCAGGTCCCGGGAACGCTGGTATAGCCTGGTTGTCATGGCAGCAAAAACAATCTCACACCCTACTTTACTTCTTTATGAACCAGGAACAATGGTGTCTATCCACCTATATTCACATGCAAATGGTGAAGTGCGTTTTATTTTCTCAGGCTAATTTCTGTCTTTTGATCAGATGTTTAAAAGCCTGCCGTTCTTTGATCAGGTAGCAAATCCAGAGACTTGACTGAGGGGAGTGTGTGTTGCTGCTCGCTCCCCCTTTTCTGCTGATTTACTCTGAAATGAGGAGGTGCCGTGTCTAATGCAGATTAACATTTCACTTATTCAATCAGCCGACACAGCAGTTTTCGATTTAGATGGGGGGGCTAACTCACTTTGTGTGATGAAGAGATGTGTAGGAGGAGACACGTGGCTGGTGTTTAAACTGTGTTGTAGCCCATTCAGCAGAGGTGCTAACCCATATCTAGGGTCTGACAGGTTATAGGTCAGGGATCATCAACTATATTCAGCCTCGGACCGATTTTTTCTTGAGCGGATGGTCGGGGGGCCGTAACAGAATTACAAATAATTTGTTGACTTGGGGGACCAAATAAAACCACCCGCGGGCCAAATTCAGGCCACGGGCCGCCAGTTGGGGAACCCTGTTATAGGTGTATGGACGAGGCGAAGGAGGATAGGGGTTGTTTTTAGACCTGTGTTATAATCTGTCTGTAGCCTCTATCTCTGTCTGTAGTTTCTCCTATAATAATGTGTAATGAGGCAGTGTACCCCTCTATCTCTCTGACTGTAGTTTATCCTATAATAATGTGTTATGAGGCCAGTGTACCCCTCTATCTCTCTGACTGTAGTTTATCCTATAATAATGTGTTATGAGGCCAGTGTACCCCTCTATCTCTCTGAATGTAGTTTCTCCTATAATAATGTGTTATGAGGCCAGTGTAACCCTCTAACTCTCTGAATGTAGTTTATCCAATAATAATGTATTATGAGGCCAGTGTACCCCTCTATCTCTCTGACTGTAATTTATCCTATAATAATGTGTTATGAGGCCAGTGTAACCCCCCTATCTCTCTGAATGTAGTTTATCCTATAATAATGTGTTATGAGGCCAGTGTACCCCTCTATCTCTCTGACTGTAGTTTCTCCTATAATAATGTGTTATGAGGCCAGTGTACCCCTCTATCTCTCTGACTGTAGTTTATCCTATAATAATGTGTTATGAGGCCAGTGTACCCCTCTATCTCTCTGAATGTAGTTTATCCCTATAATAAATGGTGAATTATGACGGCCAGTGTAAACCCCTCATAATCTCTCTGAACTGGAGTTTCTCTCCTACAATAATGTTTATGAGGCCAGTGTACCCCTCTATCTCTCTGACTGTAAGTTTATCCTATAATAATGATGTTATGTGGAGGCCAGTGGAAATACCCCTCTAGGTCTCTCTGAATGTAGTGTATCCTTATAATAATGTGTTATGAGGCCAGGTGTAAACCCCTCTAATCTCATCTGACCTGGTAGTTTAAGCCTGATAGATAATGTGTTATGAGGCCAGTGTACCCCTCTATCTCTCTGACTGTAGTTTATCCTATAATAATGTGTTATGAGGCCAGTGTACCCCTCTATCTCTCTGACTGTAGTTTATCCTATAATAATGTGTTATGAGGCCAGTGTAACCCCTCTATCTCTCTGAATGTAGTTTATCCTATAATAATGTGTTATGAGGCCAGTGTACCCCTCTATCTCTCTGACTGTAGTTTCTCCTATAATAATGTGTTATGAGGCCAGTGTAACCCTCTATCTCTCTGACTGTAGTTTCTCCTATAATAATGTGTTATGAGGCCAGTGTACCCCTCTATCTCTCTGACTGTAGTTTATCCTATAATAATGTGTTATGAGGCCAGTGTACCCCTCTATCTCTCTGAATGTAGTTTCTCCTATAATAATGTGTTATGAGGCCAGTGTAACCCTCTAACTCTCTGAATGTAGTTTATCCTATAATAATGTGTTATGAGGCCAGTGTACCCCTCTATCTCTC